>NC_039480.1:988108-1183299 GCF_003590095.1 Trichoplusia ni
GGGACTGAATAACCGAAAATTACGGTATGTTTAAATAACGGTATGACGTCATACCGTAAAAAAATTGTTACCGCTATATTTGGATACCTAATTTTATTTCGGTACCTTAATTTTTGGGTACCAATATACAGTGGCGTAGCGTGCCATTTTGGCGCCTGGGGCGGGAGACCCACTTTGCCGCCCCCATTCTATAGGTGCTTAATTAAAATTAAATTGCACAGGCAATGAGATACTTTTTATTGAAGAAAAAATTGGATGAGCGGTTTTACAAGCGGATTCTACGAGCCTTATGAGCAGCGAAGTCAGAAATAACTTTGTCAAAATCAATATTAGCAGCCAATTCTTGTTCAATCGACAATATAGCCAAGTTTGATAATCTAGCGGAGCTCATAGTAGATCTGAGGTAATTTTTTATTAGCTTCAACTTCGAAAAACTTTTCTCACAGCTTGCCACACTAATCGCCAAAGTCAAATATATACGAATCAAGATGACTATATTTGGAACCGAAATTCCGAGATTCAGTTTTTGAATGAACTGGAGGAGCTCCAGTGGTCCTTTACCACTTATATCTTCCTCTGATTCAGAACAGGCAATAAATTGCTGGAGACGCTTCCGCTCCATCTGAAACTCGTCCTTGTCGATGTCTTCTAATACATGGGAAAGATCACACTCGAACTTGCTGTCCAAAAGTTTTGCTGGCATCAAAAATCCGAACTTGTCCGATATTTCTTGAATTTGCTGGAATCGAGTCGTCATTTCTTGAATGATCTTGTCCAATGATGCGAACACCTCTCGACGGATTTCCTGCTCGTGAGACAAAGCTGCATCTGCAGAAGATTCATCGCCATGCATGCGTTTTTTCCTGCGAATTCTTCTCGTTTTGAGTTCGATTCCGAGTTTTTCGCAAAGAGTCTTAGCAAAGTCAATTGCTTCTTGCACTAAACGGTCTCTACTTTCCACTAAGAGGTTTTCAAAGCGCAGAGTTTCTGAGCACACTTATCCACACTTAGTCCTCGTTGCTGCAGGTAAATCTGTGCGTCATCTACTTCAGGTAGCACTGCAGCCCAAAAGCCAAGAAAAGTTAGGAAGTTAAATGACTGCATGGCTGTCAGGAGAAGACTGGCTCCCGATCTTGTTTCGGAAGTTTGAGATGAATCTGTTAATTGTTCCAGTACCTCAAGAACTCCCTCAAACTTATTTTTAAGCATCTTGACAGCTACATGTCTAGCGCTCCAACGCGTTTCAGTGACTCGTTTCACTGCTTGACCTGTGACGGCAACCAAAGCGTTCCATCTAACAGTTGATGCAGAAAAGAAGGCAAATAGCTTCTCTAGAATTCCAAAAAACGTCACCGAATTCACTGATTCAGAAGCAGTGTGTACCCCAGCCAAGTTTAGTGAGTGGTTTGTGCATGCAACGAATAGAGCTTTCGGATTTAGTGCTTTAATCCGGGCTTGAACTCCATTGTGGATCCCTGACATTGTGGCAGCATTGTCATAAGCCTGTCCTCTCAGATTCTGTATGTCCAGTCCGTCTGATGTTATCTTCGCGATTATATCGTTGCTGAGATCTTCTGCATTTTTTCCTTTTGGTTGGAAGAAGTCAATGAAAGATTCTACCACAGCGACTTTTTCTCCTTCGATATGTACGTATCGCAGAACTTGGCTCATTTGGTCATTGTGGGAGATGTCTGGTGTACTGTCGAAGATTACGCAATAATATTTAGCTTTTTGAATACGACGGATGATGGTGGATCGAACTTGCTGTCCCAGTAAATTTATAAATTCATTCTGGGTTTCTGGAGACAGATATGAAACTGACACTCTTGCTCCCAGCTTTATCTTTGTCAGGTGTTCCATTAGAAGAGGATCGTATTCAGCTAGGAGGTGCACTAACTCTAGAAAGTTCCCGCGATTGCCACTATCATCTCCTCGAATGTCTTCTCGATGTCCTCTGAAGGCCAGATTCTGTTTGGCTAAGAACTGGATAATATTCAGCAACCTGTACAATACATCCCTCCATTTCTTCTCCTCACTTTCGAAAACTTCTTGTTGTTTCTGATCGATGGTTGCTTTACAGTTCAGGCAAACTTCCAACTCCTTCCATTTCAAGAAACTCTGTTCATGGCCCAGGTTATTTTCATGGTCTCCGATTCTTGGATTTAGCTTCCACCATTTGTTGAATCCTTCTTCAGATGCGAAGTTCGAGCCGGAATTGCCAAACAGCTTGCAAGAAAAACAATACAAAGACTGCTTCAGAGGCGAGTACACCAGCCATGTTCGGAGAACCTTTTCGCCATTAGATAATGGTTTGTAGAACCACTCTTTGGTTAGTTTTCGGGTACCGCCTTTCGTTGAAGTCCCTGAGCGAACAACATCGGCAAATTTGGAATCGATGTGCTGTACTGAGTCAGACCCGCGACGTACTAGAAGCGTTCTGACTTCGTCGGTCATAGGAGAAGGCCAGCAACCTACATCGTCGAGATTCACATCTTTGACTTCGGCAGGAGCAGAAGGCACGATTTCAATTATGTCTTCTTTGGCAACATTCACTTTTTCTGCAGGCTTATGACTAGATGCTTGAGGCACATCTGGTGAGTCGACTTCGTCTTGACCCTGCTCTGTGGTGGGACCAGAACTACTTCCAACTGCGACGCCAGGCACGTCTTCTTCTTGTGCCTGTAAAATAAGTTATGTATTCCCATGAATATTGGCTAGAAGACACGTTAGAATTTCAAATAAGTATTTTAACTATCACAAAACAAAAGTGGTTTTGGTGACGGCGCGGCTAAATGAAAAATTATGTTACCTACCATAAATAATCAAGTGATCAAAAAACAAAGAAAATATTCCTAGACATTTACAAAACATTCCCAATACAAATTTCATCTTATTTTGTTTAGCGGCTTAGGCTATAGAGCTGACAACTAAAAACAAACGCACATACATACACATTTTGATTTTTTACTTTAGATAAAGAACCTTGCAATTTATTGCGAGCGACCCAGCCAATAAAATGTCTAAAATAACTGGAGTAATTCTAGGCCACACACGATTCTAGATGGAGGAATCATATATCTACTTACACTGGAATCACTTCCACTGCTGCAGGATGCCACCGAAGACGTTAACGTGGCTTTCGAACCAGAACTAGAACTGAAATATTTCAGTAATGCACCTTGAGACTTTTTCGCATCTGCTGCTTTCTTAGCCCTTTTTTTGCGGAATTCCGCACCGCTTTCTTTGACTCTTTTCATTTTCAAAAACTAATTCAAAGATTGGGTAAAGATCTAAATGTTTAGTTTTAGAAGATTCAATAGTATTTAAAAGATCGAAACACAATCAAAACGACTTTCGTTCCGTATCCAAAACTCTCGCAAAACAAACATACGAGTAATGCGTGATTGCGTAATGGCACTTCACGATGCACTAAAACAAACAAAGTACCTACAAATGAATGCGTAGTACTAATTCAATGAGTGCGAAAGAGAGGCATCGACACGGGCCGACTCGTAAAACAAAAGATTTCAGATTCAGATCAACTCGGTTCGCGCGCGTTGCCTCGCCGGCGCGGCGGGCGGGCGGCGCGGCGTGATGCGATGTTGCCGTTCGTATGTAAACAAACAAACCTTATAAAGAGCTCTGTCAGTAATTTAGCAATTTTTCTTTTAAATAAATTTTAAAAAATCCTTTGTGCGCAAAATTTTATATAAAAATGGAAAATTATACTGTGTAATGAAATGAATGAATCATAGATCAGATCTCAACCCGCTTCAACGGCGACATTTTGCCGCCCCCGCGGGCTGCCGCCCGGGGCGGGCCGCCCCCTCCGCCCCACCCACGCTACGCCACTGCCAATATAAAAAGGTATATTTCGCTAGCAGTACTTAGCCGTTACTAAATAAAGGTATGAAAAAGATGGAAAGACGAAGAAAACAGGATTGTTGCCGGCGCGCACGGTCGTGCCTTGGCCTTGACCACCCTTTTCGGTGCCTCGCACCCCTCGCCCACGTCCCGCAACTGTCAACGCTATATTTTTCGGTACCGATATCGCATAAAGGTTAAATAGCGGTATACCCTAACTTTTATTTTTTTAAGGTACACTTATTTTATACCGGTAGCGTAACCTTATACCGTAACCCCTTTCAGTCCCTGGTTTTACGTCGTGAGTTAGGTTTAGGGGACCTGGCGACTGCTTTATGTAAATGGTTTATTGCTGTTCTTTAAATCTCATTTTTATTTCGTCTCTTCCTTTGATTCCTTTCATAAAAAAGTGGAAGTAAGTGAAATAAATAAATACTTTAACCTTCTTTTTAAATCAATTTGGGGAGTGAATTTATAATTCTTGTAATTACAGTTATGTAACTAGTTAAAGACCTATGAGTCACATAATAAAGTCAGTCAAATGTTAATGTTAGTCACCTCTTCCTTCCATCCATGTTCAACGCTATTCCCCTATAACTTGTATACTTACAGTCGTACTTTGGTACTTAAACTCATCACCCATTAAGGTGATTAAGTTATCATGTACTACTTCCCTTCAATTATATACATATATATATGTACATCGGTAGATTCTATCTCAATCTCTAATCTCAATCAAGGTACATTACACTATTAGAGATTAGAACATAATTAATGCTATATTATGCATTAACGCACGAGTTACAATTCGAAAGCTTCGATAAAGCAGTGAAAGCATTGTATACATAATTAACTTATTCACACAATTACACGCGAAATCTGAATATGTTTTCAAGGTTATGTATGCAAGTAGCAACATTGGAAAATTACCACTTGATCGCGAGATGTTTTCTCGGAAGTTCGAAACTTCTCACAATTTTGTTTACATAAATAACAACGAAAGCGAAGCTAAGGACTGCGAGAAGTACATACTTACATGTTGTACTTACGAGTATTAATACTACAGGGAAATGTTATAAATGCAGCATATAAATGTTCCACTGCGGGCCTCCTGCAGGAAATGTCAGAGCATCTACCATAATGCTTAATATAAATTTTTCCTTCCTATCCCTTTCTCAGATAGTCAGAATTAGCTGTCTACCGTATTAAAAAGAGCAGCTAAGTATCTGAGACACAACCCCTTTAAGGAATAGCTATTAAAATATAAATTTCAGAATTATTAATTGTGTATGACCACAGTATGTACCTATTTTTAATAACTAGCTACACATGACTGGCACGCCTCTGCCCTGTCCACGTGAGCGGCGCGGGTCCCGTCGCGGAGCTGCGCGATGAATACTAAGGGTCCGCCAGATTTATGCGCTGCGAAAAGAGAAAGTTTTATTAAATTTGGCGAGACGATCTCGGCCCGCCGTATTATCCTAATGGCTATCGATATTTCCTGGTCCCGAGTCAGGTTTTCAGTTTTGCGGATTGTTGGAATTTCGGATACGATGTGGATTTATTATGTGGAAACTTTCAGAGTGAAATCAACTTGAAGATAATTAAGTTTGTAACTTTTTTATGTTTGATACCGATTTCCGTTTTCTTCGTGTAAATAATATTTATGTTCCTCATGTCACACGCACGATGATGTGATGACAAGCGTGAATAATTTGGTAAAATGTTTTGGATGTGAATGGGAAGTCGAGGAACCTTCCCATAGCATTATGATGACCCTCTTCAAGGTAAAGTTCAATTTCCGGATCAGAGTTTATGTTGCGACCACTCTGAGGTCCCCACTCTCAGGTGATACACGAGTTCATTGCTTTGGAACAAGTTACTCAATAAGCCACCTGATATTATTATTATCGATACCGTTTGATCGATATTCTTGTTAATAATAACCAATTTTTATACATTTAACATATTCACTTTTAACCATTCGTTAAAAACTAAAGATCTGTCAACAATTCGACGACCTCCGTGGTCGAGTGGCGTACGCACCGGTTTCAAGGTGTCGCTAGCTCTGAGGTCCCGGGTTCGATCCCCGGTCGGGTCAATGTCAAAATTCACATTTCTACATTGTCTCGGGTCTGGGTGTATGTGGTACCTTCGTTGTATCTGGATTCCATAACACAAGTGCTTTAGCAACTTACGTTTGGTTCAGAACAATGTATGTGATGTTTTCCGCATTTATTTAATTAAAAAAATAATTTTGTGTACTAAAAGTTCTCTAAAGTATGTATTTATCAAAGAAAGCTTACCTACTGTGCGAAAAGTGATAAATGAAATTAGATCATACCGTGCCGCCGTTAAAAGCTTTATGACATTTAGGTGATTCTGGGAACACGTTTAGCATGTTTCATTTCCATATAAATTGTTTACTACAATGACCTAATTTCATTCTTTCATAATATATAAAATGTTATTAAAATATATTCATATCCCGCCATGCGATTAAGCTCTGCGGTATGTGCGGCAAGAACCGTGAACTGTCTACGACATCTGAAAACAACATTCTTTGTAAACAGTAAACAAACAAATAACCAAAGGTTTACGGCTCCTGCGATGAATAAATTAGCGCGTAGTGTGCTCGGATTACAACCTCCATTGAATAAGTTACTCACGTACTTTATAGGTAAAAGTACTTCGGAGAAAGTAGTTTTTTTTATGATCCGTAACTAGATTCAGTTAACCACGAATCCGGTAATATTAAGTACATTGAAGTAAGTTCCGTACGTGCACGACACTTATGGTAATCCTGGTTGAGTGTTGGGTATCAAGCGGAACTCGTTATTTATGTTGGCCGACCTTCACCATTAAACTTACTAAGTAGTTGGTGCCTCCTCCAACAAACTCGTCGTGTCACGTAATGTGTCGGGCGGCCGGCGCGGGCCGGCGCGGGCCGGGTGTGCGGCGGCGCGGCGTGCGCGTGCTTCATCTATTTACAGTTGGGATTCAGAGGTCACGTGACCCCGACCTTGAGGCTCGCCCGCGCACCGGGAACTTTCTTTAGGGTGTTTGGGTGTTGTTCCGTTCAGAGCGATAATAGCCCTATTTATTTTTACGAGCTAAGTTATCAAGGCATTGCGGGGATCGGCAATAGACGAAAGTTTTAACGCTATCCTCAATTTGATGGGTTCATGTTAGCATGACGATAATTGGATGCTGGTAATATCCAATTTAGACCATAATGGAAATCTAATAACGGCATTGATATGGTATAATATAGACAGAGAAATTATATTTTTATATCAATAGTTAGCGAAGTATCGTAATATAAAGTTTCATAAGAGACATGCATATGATCGTAGGCATTATATCAACGAATGCCTATAGTTAACAATTTCAGTGACGCAAAAGTAAAGCGCAATTTTAAATTGTCAAACGAAGAAACCTTTTACAACTTAAATAAATTGAACATTCCAAAACACAAGAATTGACATTTGCAATCACATCTTCCAGGTCAATAACCTGATACCAAGTTTATTTTAAGACGTCTACCAAAAAGTCAGATTATATTTTCCTCTTAAAACTTTTTAGCGTTATGTCTTAACTTTGTAAAGTTAGTTTCTATTCCCGTTCTGTGAACACTACCTACTTCGGCTACCTTCGGTTTCACGAACATTGCCGAAGGCGTTTCTCCACTCGGCCATATTTTATCGTTCTAAACTTCAATATAAAACTCAACTTAGGTGTTCCTCCAGCATTTGCAATAACATTTCTAGAATGTTAGTTATATTTGAGTTTCTAATATAAGTTGAGGCTGTTTTTTTTTTCTAAATTGTGTTTGATTTGTTTTACTAAAACGCCACCTAAAGCATTCTGCTCAGTTAAACGCGCGAACCGTAATCAGTTTTAGAGTTCCATACATTAAGTGGAAAATAGGGATCCTATTACTAAGGCTGCACTCTCTCACTCGTCCCTCATGGCGTCGACCGTAATATAATAGCTATACAGGTGAAATATATACAGTTGACTAAAGGATTTCTCTAATAGCTCTACCAACAAATTAAAGTAGATTTGAGGTTATGCAACGGTTGCCACGGCCATTTTGATGATTGACCAATTTTTTTGCGAATAGTGTTTTCTTTCGCCTTTTTGACCCCTCATTGTAGCAAATCGGGCTCGAACTTGACCATTTTTTTATAAATTGAATTCAAAGGCTTAGAAAGTAAATACCCTTTAAACGAGTTTTTTATCGTGAAACAAATTTTGTTTGAATATTTTCGTACAAGTTGCATATTTATAGGTATGTTTGGGTTTTAATATTAGGAGCCTGTCAAGCACACAATCGCTTTATGGGGCCCTCACATAAATTTATATGAGGTTGTAAAACGACAGGAACGTTCGTTACCGAAGCTTGTTAGACGAAAATATTTAAGTTGTTATGTGTAATATGCACCTTTATTACAATACTCCGTAGATAAACATTTTACTATTTTCGTCTGGCGATGTCACAATGACCTTAAATCTAAGTTAGCAATTTTGTTTACAAAAGCATTATTTACATATGGAATAAACAAATACAACCCAAGAAATAAAAAGGCACTTTTTAGAAAAATCCAAACTTTTTTCAATAAAGTTGCAGATACTTCTCAGACGGCGTATTTGAATAGACTTGCAAGTTTAATACATACGGGACAATACAAAGCCAAAAAAATATATAATTTAATATACAGATTCGTTTATCACGAATATCCAACGACACTCACAACATTTATCCTTAGTAAGTCAGTCAAAAGACTCATGTGAGTTATATCTTGCGAACACAATAAACACTAAAGTATGTCTCAGGAAAGTTACTCTCAAGTTATGTACGAGTTGAGCTCGCTTTGACTACTGCTCGGGACTGATTTGATTCGAATGCGATAACTTTCCAGCCGAACTTAAGACTACAGTTAATATGAAACATAAACTCGACAAAGGATTCATAAATATGAAACGTTCACGTTCCATTGCGTTTTTTGAAACGGGTTTCGATAAAACTCACTGATGATTCAGATGTAATGGTGCAATGGTCTGTAAATTGAAACAAAACCCTTTTGTTTCGGTTTTAATCTGGCAACTGAAAAATATTGTCTTTTAATGTTTCCATTTATTTTTATTCAGTAAAACATGACAGTAATACGATACGATTTTCGAGAGCAATGGTAAAAAAAGAATGATTTTGTGTTTCTGCAGATCACTACTATAAAAATTGTGCAGGGCATTGAACCCTAGAGGCACAGTGGCGTGAAAGTTAAAGAAAGACCAGCACCGTTCCGTCGGCTGCAGAGGCGCGATAATGTGTTATCACAGCCGCCCCACCACGTCCACTTAACACCGCGGTGAGTTATGGCACATACACGGACGCGGAACCTAGCTCGCTGGTCAAGCAAGCTGTGTGTGTTTTTATTCCTCAGAGAGAAGCTCAAACAGAAATTCCTATAAATAATCATTCATAAGTAAGACTCGGAAAGTAAGCATTATACAAGCTATTTTTATTTGATCCTGAAAACCTTTTTGCTCTTAAGTAGGTGTATAGCATCCTCGCGTCAAAAAAACGCAGAGAAAGTGAAGAGCCTTATTATTACACCATTATAAGAAGCAATCCTCACTCGAGAAATACTTCGCGTTCCAAAGCTCACAAAAAATGTGTGTAAAAAGAGGTGTCGCTTGATGGATGGAGGTGCTCGTGGCGCCATCTATCACGCGCTGATGACGATGTTTTGATGTGTCGCGATCACCCGCCGATGAATAAAACACAGTTTGTATCTTCATCGATCACTGATGCGAGGTAATGGCGCGTGAGCTCCGCTTGACTCGCGGATCCAGATTCCAGTTATTCTATTATCGATAGCACTCAATCCTTTATTCCAGCCTTTCCTGTCATTCATTTTGTTTGTAGGCACAACTTGCTTTGACAGCGGGTTCAAAGATTGTTTATGTAGGATGACTGCTGATATTTTACGGAAATAACTTCGAATACAAAATCGTCCCGATGTTACTGTACAGTGACAGTGCTACGTATTCCCAGAAACACGCGTCCCTCTCCCGAGACACAGGGTCCACTATTTTACGCTTGATTTAAGAATCTCATCAGATCTATTCAAGTGAAGGAGACTGCAAACGCGACGTTTTGAAAATAATGTAATATATTATTATTTTATAAAATTACTTTTGAAAGAAGATGATGATAACCTTTTTAAGATAAAGGTATTCTGATCGAATTTGTATTCCAATCTAAGGTTGTAACCAAAACCAAAAATCTGTTAGAATTTAAAAAGATTTATTAGAAGAGTTTTAAAGACAGATATTTCAGACCTCTCAATATAATCGATCATTGCCTACAAACGTTTGAGTGAAAGTTAATTTTATCGTAGCAAAGCTGTCGTAGCAAAACAGGCGTAGCAAAATAGGCGTAGCAGACTCGGCGGAGAAAACTAAACACAATAAATTGATAACATTTTTATTTTTATATTCATATAAGGTATAAAGTTTTATGTAAATTCATGTAAAACTTTAAGAAAATAATAATAAAAATAAAAACTACGATACAAACAATTTCCAAGGTAGCAAAGTAAAAACATATTAGAACTCTGGTTCCAAAACTTTCCAATTTAAATATTGTAACGCACGTAAACTATTTACCATTAAGAAAATATCGTCTTAATTGCCAGCTTTACTAAGTCGTTATCATGTGTTTGATGTTCAAAACTTTAAAATGGTCCATTCAACTTTCAGATTTAACTACATTTAAGCAAAACTATAGTTTTTGTCATTAAATATATAAGTATCAGACGTATCTGAAAGCATAATTACGCGACGCACTGGAACGAAAGTGAACTTTGATCCCTTTAATGCGGATCAGTTCGCGCGGCGCGGCGCGGCGCGGGTGCACTCGACACCGCGACGACCTGACTGCGCGTCACAGCTGCAGGTTAACTTTGTGCTGCGAACTAGAGCACGTTATTTTAATTATATTTGTTAAGCTCCCTTCCAAAGGTATGCTTTATTATCACGCAAAGGAAAATGATGACTAAAAGTTATTCTAAAAAATCTCAGCGATAAAATCAAATACTTGTCTATTTAATGTGTACCTTCAACTTCTAAAGAACAATATCAGTAACACAAATTGAATCATTAATAACTAGAATCACGAAACATCTCCAAAATCGATCTCAATTTCTCATTAAAATACCGCTGGAATTTCAAAATAGATTTAGCAAACACGGCAATATATCACAAGGACTGTCCTACATTTTAAGCGAAATCTTTTGAATGTCGGCTTCTTTGTGGAGCGAAAAGAATCGCCTAATTGTTTGGGAAACAAAGCGGTAACGTAAACATTGTATCGAACAAATATTTTGAACTCCATTGTACTTGCGCTTTTACAAAACGGTACATGATTTTTCACGATAAATAAGTTCTTGTTTTGTTTTTTAACAATCGCTCTTTGCAAATAACAATATTGTGTCTGTTTGTGTTCCCAAGTAGAGGGATCAGGTCGCGCTCTCACACATTTTGTGAAACAGAATTGAAAAGAAATTAATAAACATTATTATAGAGTTTGAGAATACCTACTGCTACCATTTCTTTAATTTTCATGAAATTGTTGAACTATGAGTACAAACACTTAACAGCTCAATTATCAATATACATGTAATGCTCTTGAAAGCAATCGAGAGTACATTAATAATTAATTTAATGTCAAAAAAAAAATATGTTGTCATTAAAGCATGACATTCCCCCTAACCTTCTTCCACCTATAACTTCCACCTTTTTCACAGGTATACCTATGAGGTACCTACTCCACACTCGGTGTCACCGGGGCTGTGATCAAGTGTTTCCACAACAAAAGGCTATTTCTATTATAGAATTGCTCAACGTTAAAGGTAACAATAGAAGGTTATTTAAAGCCAATAGAGTGTCATCCGCACGCCGATATTATTTTAATCTGTGAGAATTTCCTGCGGAAAAATGGTTACACAAACAAAGAGATAAATATGATCCGGGTTCAGTCCAACGTGCCGTCGTTACGAGCTATTCATTGCTAAACAACGTTTCAACGAGGATTAAAATACATTTTTAAGTATTTTCCTTCAGAGAAACGTATCGATCAGTTATTTATTTTTACTTTTCAATAGCAATCCTCTGTAGTATATTTATAGCAGTGAGACGCCCACAGAAGCCCGAATATACAGCCAAAGAATCGTTCCGGTGGAATAATTTGCACCTGCGTCTGTATTGTCCTGCTTACAGTTACAGCACACCGAGTTTATTTTACAATCATAGAGTGAAATTTTAAAATACTTGAACACCGCTGTGGCGAAATACGACTCAACTTGAAACAAAACATTATGTCAAAATATGAAAGTGTTTTTTTTCTTTCTACAGCTCAACATTATTACTTATTTTACATATTAGCGTCTAAATTGAAGATAACATGTTCAAGGCAAATGCATTTCATGCTTTTATTTTAAAAAGATCAAATACTCGCCTATTGTAATAATATAAACGGTTTATATTTCGTTCAGTTTTTAAACAGTTAAATAACAATCAGAGTATTTTCACTAAGTTAATAAAGTAACTCATCATCATTGTCGAGGTAAGTTCCAGCCAGTTACTTTCGTGTGGTCACTCCCGCTCCGGTGACACACACACACACAATATTCCCGCGAGTATTTTCACATTGTGTGAGGGCGACAGGTGCGGTGCGGCTCACACGCTTTGTGCTATTGTTTGTTTCGCAATCCACTGAGCTTTCTGAATTCTGTGTCGAGCTACAAAAAGAGAAGCCTGCCTTTGCGTGCCGCTCTTTTGTGACTTAATTTAGAATTTGAAGGTCTAAATAATTTGGAATATAAACAAGCTCCAAGATTATAAAACTTAACATACTGGTCACATTTTTATGGGTTTGTTTAATTTTTAGGCATAAACTTACTAAATATTACATTGAAGGTATGCTACGAACGACATTGAATTGCGAAAGCGTCTTACTCAGTAGTTATAATAATAGTAATAAAGATTATCTTTTGATAAGATAATTTATTACTTGAAGCCTCAAAAGGGCCCGCGATATAATACCTTTTGCCCACTCATGTAGAAACCTTTATACGTATAGATCATTTTTCACGAAGAAAATAAAGATGGTGAGTAAGCCTTATTATTGTGGTCGGACATTACAACAGGCTCGCTTTACCGAGGGAGGCTCTGCTAAGGGTTGCAGCGGCCAGATATTCTTTTCATACTCGCTTATTGTTCTGCCATCAAGTTTGACGGAGCATTCACGTTATGAACTTGCTGGAGCTTAGTAATTTCTAGATTATTCTTAACTGTCTAACACCTAGCCTGCAGTTTTATATCATATATTTTGGTAATATGAAAGCATGATTTTTATCTTAATTTATTTTGGGCTGAGACAGGGAAATATGTATAATCTACTTTGAAATGTTGTATCTATGATAGACCTACTTATAGATAATATAAAAACAGAAGGAATGACGTAACGTGAGTAGCTGAGGGTAGTGAGCGCGGGCTGTCTCGGGCAGTCCGGCCGCGTCCGGCGCTGCCGGTGACGGCGCGCACTCAGCCGGCATAATTACCGTATTGTACAATAACTACTCGAGGCCGGGTCACACTGATAGCTTGCTAATTTACCTGTGAAACATCTTAGAAAATTATAATTATCATTGAATTGCTCATTTTCCAGTTTCTTTTTGCTTTTTTATCCTAAACTAATAACTCATATGAATGAGGAATGAGTCACATTTCGAAGTCTTTTGAAATATACTTTTATAGACCAATGGGGGAAACACTATTAGATAGGAGGAAATACTGTTCAGGGTAGGAAGATTCTTTTTACATAGTATTTTTTCTCATCACCTTTACAATACAATTCCGAGTGTCCGCTCGCTACCCGCTACAAGTGCGCCTCCGCTCAGCTCTAAGACGCAATCGCAAGTGTCTGTATCAGTGACGGGTGTCAGCGCACAATGTATGTTGATCACTGCATCGACCGTTAGTGACGTCATTAGGCGGTAGGACGGGGCCCTTTGTCCCGGCTCGATGGCCCGGGGAGCATTGACGCCGCATTTCAGGACTATAGGATGTGCCCGGGGTATTGTACACGTAATTGGCTGTCAGCCGTCAACATCACGCCTGAACACAGTTGTATAGCTGACACTGGACATGCACTATAAGCTATAATTGCATGCTAAAATTATATGTAATTAATGTTGTTAATTACATGTCATGCGGTAAATAACATATTTATGTTGAAATGCGGTCTGCTGCAAGTGTTATTGTTGTTGTTCAGATTAGAAGCTAATGATATAAGTTTTTTTTTTCAATTTATGATAACGATTTCCTGTTTATTCTGTTTTAATTAATTGAGGTTTCCATATGTTATCCCTGTGGCTGGATCTTCTAATATTTACACGTAGCTGATCTATTATATAACAGCTATATATCTGAACAATTTGTATCTATATATATATACTAATATATAAAGCTGAAGAGTATGTTTGTTTGTTTGAACGCGCTAATCTCAGGAACTACGGGTTCAATTTGAATAATTATTTTGTGTTGAATAGACCATTAATTGAGGAAGGTTTTAGGCTATAAACCATCACACTGCGACTAATAGGAGCGAAGATACAATGGAAAATGTGGAAAAAACAGGGCAGATATAAATCATAACTTATATCTTCTGACCACGCGGACGAAGTCGCGGCAACTTATTTAATTGTTTCTTTTTAGAAAAGTCTCAAGCATTAAAAACATTCCAATTTCATGCCTCGACGCGGCCCACGAATGTTTATTCGTGGATCACGCAAGTGGGTTATACCACTCGTCGACTATTCCTGCAGATCAATATGTTAAATTAAATATAGCAATTAGAAATTACTTAATACTTAAACAAAACAGCCATTCCTAGGTGTCAAGTCGCAGATCAACAGACATTAACTTTCTCACTCCATGCCGAGACATAGAAAAACAAACAAATGAATTATTGAACCGTATATTGTTACAGTACAATCAGTTGACATTATTTCCGTTTCAATAACATTGATATAATTGGGGAGCTCGCAGCGAATACAAAACAATATGAATGTGTGTTGTGTGAGCGTGTCTGTCGGCGTGACACGGGGATTATATGTGCACGCTGACGTGACAAAAATCACGAACACATCCCTAGCAGATGTGGACGTGTACCTATTGTTTGACGAGAGGCTTCGAGCAGAGCCGGGTGGGCTCACACTTCTTATGCAGAAAGCGGTTCTAACTAAATATGATATACCTGGTTACAAATTTGAAAAGAACTCGGTTTTCAGTAATAAGTCATCAGTAATTTATTAACTATTATTTAATAAATTAACGAGAATAAACTTTAAATATAACAAAGCCCGATAATATTGTACATGACGATACAAAAATGCCTGATAAATTATAATAATTATCAGCAATATTATTCTTAAATGTTGTTTAATTCCGATTCTTCCTCTTATTTTACAACAAATTATTAAAATATCTTTAAAGTTAGTCTTCTAGTGAAGCTAGAGCTCTGTTTGACAATACTAAACATAGGTAATTCGATTTCTAGCTAATCCCGAGGTGACGTGACTCGCGTACAATCGCCGCGAACGTGTGTTGTTAAAGCCGGATTTAAAATAAGCTCTTTGTGGGAAATAATGGGATTTTTAGTTCCAGGTATTGTAGGGCCTTTTTGTTTTTTTTTTCAATGATAAGTATTGAAAACGCGGACTGAACCTAGTCATGCAAACTTGTAAATGCGCTTGAATAAATGGACAGTGTACGCTTAGAAAAACAATGATTAAAACCCACTCTAGAGTTATTGTATTGTTGCTTTTGTTAGAAGACAAGTTGAGAGAATGATATATGTACATCTCAAAATTCTGAGGTAGAGGCGAGAAAGATATTCCCAAACCAATAATCTTCAGCATATTCAAATAGGTTTTGTGTTGAACCATATATTACCTCAAAGCCTAGCTGTCACTCAACATTCTTAGACGAAGATTTATCTCACGAGCATGTAGTGTACGTGCTTATCTCACGACTGGAGCGACCTTATTCACTCGCCCATGATTTTATTACAATGTATCACGCCGCCTCTCCCACAGGGCACAGGCAGAGCTCTCACAAATTGCCGCCCGGACACTTTCATTATAACTCGCGACATTGATACTAGAAACAGTTTCTTCTCACAATATAAAGTTAATAACAGTCTTAGTTAGTACACGAGGCGCTAGACTACTGAGAAACCTTTATAATTTAAACAAGAAATTAATTGTTTCATGAGGAACGCGATCTTAAGCTTTCAGTTAAGGAAATATATAAGATATCTCGGAAACAAAGCAAATTGTTTCCGCTCTAACAACCTTATTTATTTCACTGTATTTATAATTAAAGATCTGGACATTACCTAGACGACGTAGACTTAGCAACCGTTTCACTGAAACTTGGAAAACTTGACTGTTAAATAATATAAGATAAATTGTGTACCTACCAGAGACAATTAAATAAGATTGAATGAGCATTAAAAAGAACATGCTTAAATCCATTCTACACAGGGTGTGACGTTTCACTGCCGCGACTGCAAACTACTCCAGTTTAAAAGGTAGGCGATAGGTCACTGGTCTATTACCACGGTCCCGTAAATCTTTTCATCTTTCCTAAGGCCCTGAAACTAAAGTACCTGTTAAGCGAATTACCATTTAGATGTCTTGAAACGTCCAACTAAAATGTAGCCATTTATCAAATATGAAGCCTTGATAACTTAAATATAATCCAATCAACAATTATTATTTACCATTTCTACTGACAAGCGTCTCATGTTTTAACCTATTTCGCTTTCTTATTCTAGAATTTCTACATTTCAACAACGTCAATTGAATAAGCAAAACGTATATATGAACTACTTATATTTAAAAAGGTTATGCTCAAAAGAAAAAACTGAAAATTAAAATGTAGGTAATCTTGTGGAATCATTTCCATTGTAATTAGATATTCCATATAAATTACAAAGAAAGCTTTTTTGATTTAATTTTTATGATAACATTGCGTCCGCGGAGCCACTCGGCTGTCTTCTTTTGACGCGGATTAAATTTAATTTATTATACCTAATATATTATGTTGGAGGTCAAAACCTTTATTTCTGAAAAAGAACTTGCAATTTTGGGGTTTTCTGAAAAAATGTGGTTATTATTCAGGATTATAGGCACATTTCACGATAAGGTGCATTGCTCCATTTTACTTGTAGTTTTCAAAATACAAAAATTTTGCGTTACGAAAATATATTGCAGGCAATTTCGATTATATGATTGTGTTATTCGATGACGCACTTGATGATAACATATATAATTAATGCAAAGTTAAATTTACAGGAATTCCCAATGAATTTATAATAATAGTGACAGATATGAAAAATGATGTAAATTATTCAACAAAAACTGGAGCTTATGTAAAATATAAAACAATCAATATAGTAGTTAAATGTTTCCCTGTCGCTTTTGACAATGGCCAACCAATATCCAGATTGATTCATAACAGTAATGGATTCTGAACCGTCCTCAAAATAGAAGACATGTCGTATTCGTCACGATATCGAAGTATTGTCTTAATGAAATAAAGTCATCAATCAATATCAATTTGGACATGGGTGCCGTAGTTATAGTAACGGTAGGATAGATTTAAAATTATCTTTATAGTATCGTGAGAATGATTTGTAAATAAAATGAGACAACGTTTATTATATCCATAATAATGCACTGAACATTATGAAAACCTTGAGATTTTGACTTAAATCAAATGTATCTCGAATCTCATACTTATCTCTAAGTTTTTCAACAAGGATCGCAGTCGTGTGTCATTGGTATTCAATGAGTCCATTCTCCGGTTATCGCTAACAGATGGCAGTACGACGCGTCTCTGTTTATACGCGCACTCAGTCGCGCTGACTGGCTTCAGCCATAAACTATCGTAGACAAATACTACGCCACTCATTTCAGAGCTCTATACATTTAAATTGAATCATTGTTGTCTGATTTAAAAATACTGAAAATTGTCTGTGAGCGATTGATTTTTGTGATAAACTTGAGATCAATACACAGAAGCCTCGCAAAAAGTTGCCATATGCTAGTTATAAACCTAAGTGTCTTTTACGAATAAGCATTACTGTTTCTTATTACCTGGTACAGTACACCAATAGTTTTGAATGTGGTCGACAAAAGGCAATGACGTTAACTGTCAAAACTGTTTTACTCTTTCGTCACTGCCGCATAAGTTCGGAGTAGGTACTATAACACAAGCACCGCTGTTGAAGTACGTGACACTGGGTTTTATTGGCGCGTCCCGGCGGGGTGACGGCTTGTTGCCATGCCCTACTGGGCGCACGTCTAACTAGTGCTATGAAATGCCACTACGATGGCTGCGTGATTTTAGCAGATCATAAAATAAAACGGTCTTAACACTGTCAATACTATAAGAAATTGCATACATTTATTATAAGTATTATTAACATTGCGAATGTTAGTTCGTTCCTTTGTTACGTTATTCTTTTTTGGTATGAAAAGGCTTGACGTCAAAGAAAAGACAAAAATTACTTTTTGTTGCGATGTTGAGCGAATCAAATATATTTGGTTATAAAATATCTTACTTTAGTCAAACTGAATCTTCTCAACCAAGTCCGGAAAAGAAAATCAATGATTAGTGTTATACGGAACCCGACAGTGGCTCGTAATGTAAACAGTATTATTGAGCTCTTCCGTCTCTAAACTTCCAATAGCTGTCTGGGTTTCAAATTGAGACGATAAATGTCAATAAACTCGCATCGGCTATATGGGACATTTTATCGCCTTGCCAATTTGGATGTGAAAGTCTACACCCTGCGCTTTTAACATTTAGCAGTAAATGAACTTTACAACACAAGGTTTTTCAATACATATGTAAACTGAATAAAGTAAGATATTCATTTTACTACGATAAAAAAAGCCTTTTATTCCATGCCTTTACCAAGTTTTTATAACAAAATTAGTCAGTGAATTACGTGCCTACATTTATTGTAAATTGTAACATTATTATACTGGATTCTATATTGCAATTTATTATTAAAATTAAAAGTCTAGTGGTCTACTAATACCACTATACAATTGTTCCTATTAGAAGGATGTGAAATGTTTGCAAGTGTAACATGAGTTTCTAATTACGAGGCAAGAGATGCAAACTACATTGTCCAAGCAATTTAAAGTTTTATAGTCTTCTCTCAGACTGTGAATACCTCATGTTTATCTCTCAGGGCTTTACTAAGTAACACATTGTTGTTATCTAACACCTTTTAGACATACAATGTACGAGTTATGTAACAGATTTCTTTAAGTTTAAGTTGTGTTTTCGATGTAACAATAGTCACATTTTGCACGGCAATATTTGACAACATATCTACAAATTCCCCCACTATTATTACATTTTATGAATATCAAATAAGCAATATTCAAACGTTTGACTAAAACTATTTTTGATTTAATTTAACTTTTGTCAGTTCATGGAAAAGAGAATACGTCAGTGATATTAAACCAGCTAACTGTCTAGTTACAGATTAGACAGCCGTGTCTGTAAATATAAAGTGAGACCTCTTTTGTGAACCAATACGAATTACCTCGGCTATCAGGCGCTTTCCTTTCATACTGAGACGTTTACATTGATTCTGAGATGAAATTTGTTTCTGTTTTTTTTTTGGTTACTGTAATTCTTGCTATCTGAATGCAAACTACCAAATGTAAGAAAATCTGAGAAACTTTGGAGCCTGTTGAACGTTTATCTGCCAGGTTTGTGTTAATAAAGAAAAAATATGAAAATGTTTAATATCGCTTGCTATTCGCATTTAAATTCTATAGTATATTGATTTAATCATTTTATAGAACTTTAACAACTGTCGAAGTAAGTTTCATAAACAAAAACAAAATATTTTTATTGATACAGCTGCGATCACTAGTTTTTTGAACCCTCCAAAGAAAAATGCAACATATTTTTGTTGCCTGACTTGTTCTATAGTCGCAGACTACAGCATCTTATGTATTAGTTATTATTATTATAATAATATACTAAATAGCATATTCGTCTCGTATTTGACGACTGTCATTAGACGAAACAGATAAATGCAGAAGTTCCACTCACCATAATCTATACTAATATATAAAGCTGAAGAGTTTGTTTGTTTGTTTGAATGCGCTAATCTCAGGAACTACTGGTTCAAATTGGAATAATATTTTTGTGTTGAATAGACCATTCATCGATCAAGGTTTTAGGGTATACGTGAAACGTGATGGTACCGTTGCGACAAATAGGAGCGAAAAAAATGATAACTTATATCTTCTAACCAAGCGGACGAAGTTGCGGGCAACAGCTAGTAAAAGATAATCTTTCAATGTATTATTTTTATTCTTTATCTTTATCTGGACAAAAGTTAAGATCTATGGAATTTTATGGAATTTTTGAAACGCGCATCGTCATGCAACGTCTATCAGTTCATAATTTCAACAGACTTTAAAAGGTCTTACTGCCATAGTTAATAAAGCCTTATACTTATTTCTTACTATATATATTTCTGTATACTTCATTATTTTACGCAGTGGTAGTTCTTAGCTAAGCTGGGCAGCTGGCGCGCGGCTCCCACAGTGCGCTGGTGCTGGCTGCCTGCCGAGAGGCGCACGTTTACGATGCGAGCCAGTCATCGCCGCGCTTTACGATCTCATAACATATTCGCTTTTGTCTACTTTTTTAACTGTGTTTGGAAAGAGCAGAAACCAGCTGTGACTTGTGTGCGCCTGTCTGACTGAAATGAAAAATTTTGTTAGCATTGATGAAAAACAGATTGTGAAAGAAACAATATTGAACTTGAATTGCGAGTGGTAGAAAAGTGTGGGGAAAACCCAATACTTTTACCCATTTGAGGATTCCGGATTGTTTTTTAAGAAAAAAATAGTTTTATCTGCTTAATTTTAAAATTCGCTACTAAACATTATAGTACTTAGTAACTACATTTACTTACTTCTTCAATGATCTTTAGCTTGTTTAAAGCCTAAACATTCATTGCACTCTTCACCAATAACTAAAATATCTTTAAAGTATTCAAGAATTAGAATAACAGAGGCATTAGCTTTCCAATTAATATTAATTAAAAATGTAGGTATTTGAAAAACAATAATTCACTTACAAATCAAACCAAATCAAACTCGTTAATCGTTTCACAGCGAAACTCCGATAGTCTTATCCCACACCAGCATCAAATCAGTTATAACCTTGTGACGCAAAGAACATATTTCAAAATTTTAGCTGAATCTTAAACTAACCTACATAGTGAGATTTGACTACAAGCAAACGGACAAGTAAAAGATAAAATCAAGTATATATTTCGACCTAATTACAATTGTCTAATATTCAACTGTAAATCTAATACTATAGGTAATAATTTACGTTTAGTCTAGTAAGTCTAGCTCTATAATAGATGACCGACGCCGCCAATTATCTAGACATCGGTCTCCGTTACAGACGCTGAATATTGTATTACCTACATACAATTCTCATTTAAGTTTAGGATGAAATAATCTGATGGAGAGAGACGAATTATGTCTTAATAACAGTTTTTTTATATTCAGTATAGTCTGTGTTCCTTTACATATTTCTGTTGTACGCTTGTTTGTCACTGAACTGGTCTTAAATAGCCTAAACTTAAATTTAATTGTATATTGTCGCCTATTATGTAGTCGTGAAACAGAAACATTAAATGTAACAATAACTTGATTTTCAAATTCTACAATTTATTATTACTAAGCACGGAGTTTCCTCGGATCGCTAGTCACAGACTGTTTTAGAAATCACTGTCGCAGACAATAAAAATAATTATATGAAAACAATTTATGAAATTGACGACAATTTACTAAAAAATACTGAGAGACACCGTACCATTGTATTAACTTATCGACAATTAGGAGTTGTTCACTCGAATGCTTACAATTTACAATAAGATGAAAAAACATTCAAGTTTCGTCTAGAGGTGAACATTGTGACATGTCTGACTTTGATTGAAAACTATGATCTAAGATATATATTGTATATATATACTGTATTAAGATATACATATTTATATTGCTTCCATACTTTGAAGATCTAATAATTTTCCAGGCAATTTTACTTCAATCTTTTCATTATTTCTTTACAAAAAGAATAGAAATAAATATCCCATTAGTAATAATGAGAAAGCGTCAGGTAGGTAGCACTATTACAGTTCTCTTGTGTGACTCCAATAGCGTAATACACAGCTTAGATTGCGGTCTCGCTTTCTCAAACACAAACGTCTTGGTTTAGAAGGCGGTGACAAGCCTCTAGCTCTCCAACAAATCGTAGCAGCTCAGTTCGTAGCGCTACAAAGCGCTGAATGTGCTCTCAAAGCGTCGCTGTTACTAAGCGCAGTCGGTAACTGCCGTCAATAGACGTGTCGTGCTAGGCGGTGCTTGTCCCACACTCGGGCTGCGAGCGTGTCGCCTGTGACATATACGACCGCAGTATTGGTATGTTGCCAGATCAGTAAGGAGGCTTGCTATCTTGGACCTGTAATTTTCGTATTTTATAGTAGCTGAAATTTAAAAATGCGGCTGTATGTTAGTACTGCTATTATATACATCATCATTGGCCTAGCCTTTTCCCAACTATGTTGGGGTCGGCTACCAGTCCAACCGGTTTCAGCTAAGTACCAGTGTTTTACAAGGAGCGACTGCCTATCTGACCTCCTCAACCCAGTTACCTGGGCAACACGATACCCCTTGGTTAGACTGGCTGTCAGACTTTTTCAAGCTTCTGACTACCTGTAACGACTGTCAAAGATGTAGGAATAACAGCCGGGACCCACAATTTAACGTGCCTTCCGAAACACGGAGGAACTCGTTATGACAAAGATGGTCACCCATCTACGGACCAACCGCGTCAAGCATAGCTTAACCTGTGATCGAATCACTTACGCAGTTATAGCTTAGCCACGAGCTCCTCTCGCCACGTACTGCTATTATATACATAATAAGTAATAAGGATAAAACCATGTCCGATGCTTTTGGTAACATGCTATTTTTATTGTTTTGATATGAGTCGTAGTAAATGTGTGCGGTGAATAATCATTACACAATATTATAAATGTAATATAAATAAATTCCAAAAGCTATTATTTATTATCAACAAATTATTAATTTACATTTAATGAAAGTTGTTTCCCATGTAAACTTGTTAAGTATATTTTTACGAAAATTGCAAATTGATATAAAATTAATTATATTGCTAATAGGATTCCGTACAGCCAGCACACATCGTAACGAGTTTAATACAATGCCGCGCTCCGATGCCAATGTATTTACGACTCAGATACTAGCGACCTATTTACGATTATTGCAGTTCAATTGCAAACCATTCCGATAAATACAATTTGTAATTTATGCAATGATAATAATATAATTGGATATTCCCGCCATGTTATGGTTTAGCAATTAATAAGTATTGCTAACGGATTCTGTTTGTTATTATTTCCATTAATTATAATGATCAAAGTATAAATCAAACGGTTTATCGACTTATTTATAAGTATATTGGAGACAATTTGCAGACAAGATTTTATTACAATGTTATTATTTTCCATTCCAAACAAAATCTAGTAAATCAACTATTTTATTAATAATGTATTATTGGGAGCAACTAAGTAGTCGACAATAATGATATTATTAAAGTGAGTATTGGCAAGCTCCCAAGTTGTGAGGTCAGTCGTAGGCAGTCGTAGCCAATCGTAGCCAATCGTAGCTTCGTAGTCCAAGGTGTTCGGGGCTAGCCAAAACCTCACTACGTAAAGATCAATTAGATTTTGGTATCGGGAGGCTATAAATAACGGTTGGATTCGGGCGAGGATTACCTAAGGGCAGTGGGGACAGTGCGGTATTGGGGTATTAAATACCTGTCAATAACACGTGCCGAGTGTCCGTGCCGGCTGCCAGCGCCATCCCTCATCCAGGCTTGTGAGATTCTCTCGACTATTTGTGTCGAGTTTCTCAAATAACTTCATAGTTGTGTTCAAATTTCCCGGCAACGGTCAAAGTCGCGATTTAATATACAAACACAATTAAGACTTTTGCAATCATCATTGTTTTGATAGAAATCACAAGTAAGCCAAAATAAATAAAAACTAACTACATTTAAAGTTTACTTGGTATTCCGGCATTTTCTTAGGCTTACGAGTACCAAAACTTCTTAATAAAAAATGCAGCAATGTAAGAGAGAGGCCGCTCTACAGCATAGTATGCCTTCTCGCTTCCACAATTGCTACAGTCTTATTTAAAAGTAACATGAAGGCTGCTGTGCTTGGCACGTGTGCGTTTAATTCTTTGCATAATAGAATATACACATTATGCATAACTTAACGTTATACTCCGCTGAACTCTTACGTTTTCAGCAAACTTGTTTAAAACTAGTTGTTTGTGTTACGTTATATCTTACTTCATTTAATGTATGTTTTCCTTCACTTTGTTAGTAGTATAAACTTACAATAATATTAAAGTTTTTTGTTTTAATTCCGTAGCTGGTTTAAATTAATAAAGACTTAACTTAAAATATGAAGTAATCATACTTATTTATACAGAAAGGTTTTTAAATATGACATCATTATTTTTTTAAACAAAGCGTGGTGGTATTTTGATTCAGAAAGGAATTGTTCGATGTTAATTACTAAGTAAAGAATTCGCAATATACTGTATACACCGGGGATCACTAGGTCTCAGTTCTGCACGCATTGATTAGATCGTATCGCTACGTGTGCTGTCGCGCTTCTATACAAATTGTCAGTCCCGACATTAACACTCTAGCAATATTAATACCATAGTAAGTATGACGTCTGCCTTTGCTCGTGGCAAACAGCAACCCTAGTTTGTGAGGTGGCCGTGCGTGGGGGACCTGAATAATTAGCAAGCCCGAGGCAAGTTACAATGAATGGACTTGATTTTGCGAATCGGTACAATATTTGGGGGAAAAAAATATTAATTAGATGTATTAATCTTCTCTGCTTATTTATTTGACACCGAAATATTTTTGTACTTTAACTTTATTTTAGGAAACCTTACCTGAATTGTCATTAACAAAAAATCCCGTCATGCCAGCACTATCAGCGTCTATACATTAGTATTTACTGAAAGGAGCTTTCAAAAATAGCTCGTCATCAATCATTCGTGACCTTAACCCTCGGCGGCCGGTGTTCGCACGGCAACACTTGCACCTCACGGGTCTCGCCGACCCTACGTCTGGCCACATATTAGTACGGATAGATTTCGGCCCAAATCCCCGATCTTTTCCATAATCCCTCAGTAAAAGGGCAAGGCATATATTCGGCGTAAATTGGAGTATTAGGTAGGGAGCATATGTCAGGAAAGCTGTCAGATTCGTGGCACACAAACCATATTTTCCTAATTTATTGGATCAACCCTAAGCACGGTCAGTTTCATCATACTTCGGTTTTAGGAGTTTTTATTGGCGGGTTATTATTATGTTATTAGCTTGGGAATGGGTTTCTCTTGACTTGTTTTTTTAGAGTCGATGTAGGATATTTTAGTAGAGTTCTATATTTAAATATAATTCATAGTTTAGAACTGATATATTACATAACGGAAGTTCGCAAAATGTTGTTTGTGTATAAATGTTTGGATGATTCATGCTTGCGTTGTACGTGGTGTGTTGTGTGAGACTCGTGCGCGAGAGCGACGCGCGCGCTGAGCGATGGATATGAATGCGCTGCGTCGATTGTTTCGCGATTCCGAGCCCGTGGTGAAAATCTAAGATAAATAGTACTATTGTTTAGTTTCTTTTGTCAATAAAACATATTTGTGTCTGGCCTGTTACCATTCTGTTACTCATAATTGCTTCTTTTATTTGTGACATTGTTGATACTCAGTTTTATAAAGACCGCGGGTACTGATACTATAGGATGGATACGTTACATTCCGGAAAGAACGCGTGTACTGACAATGGTACGAGTGCGTTTTAATTCAGGTAGAATACCTTTGCAATTATAGATATCGATAAAACGTTGCGAGAAAATGAGCGTAATAATCGTTAGCCGGCTCTCAGTGGCAGCCAATAACCAGGATATTGCCGAAACTCTGATCGTAAACAAATTGTAACGTTCCTCAGGTATTTCACCAACTAAAACTTCTTAACTAGTGTTCGCTACTCCGCTTAGTTCCTAACTTGCGATCCGAGTAAATAAACTGGGATCGATCCAACTTGCCACTATTACACAGTTCTCTAAGGAACATCTGGCGAAGTACTTGGACACAAACATAACACTAACTGTCGATATGTACCCCCCCCCCCCCCGCCCACGCCGCCGACTGGAGTTTCTCCGTGTGAACCGGCTGATCGAGGAGTTATCCGGTTTCTTTAGAGAAAACGCGTCGGCAGGGTTTTTCACAAGTAACAGAAAGTTACCTTTAGTACTATTATATCTATAAACCTTGATACTATCAGGTCGGTGTTCTGGCTCTCCGCAATTTAAATTTAAATCGACTTCGCTTAGAGCTAACGCTTAAATTTTATTTGTCTAGCTTTTGAAAATTGAGTGGGATTTTATTCTTTTTAATAAGTTGGATAAATGTTTGGTATTTTAAACGCTGGCAATCAATCACTGCTTGGTTTATTTATTTTAGACATAGCTTCGGTTCAGTGATCCGATACGATATCTCGCTGTTCTGTGTTGCAATTGAAAAATATCATTAACTCATAAACATTGTGTACCGGTCGGAGGTTCAATAGATTTTTTTATATTGTTCTTCGCTTTTGTTTATGATTAAGATTTGTTGGGACAGCAAAATTCCAGATCACAAAATGACATTTTATTTTCTAACGGTATGAAGTAGAGCCAAACGCTGCACCTGTTTCATAAGTTTTCCATTTTCTAGAACATCTCCATCATAATCCGTCAGCGCGCTAACTGTACACGTGCGACTGCAGATTGAAACAAATGTGCACGTGTTCTTGAAGAAAATAACAATACTAAGAAGTGTTCCGCCTTCATCTCGCACACCTCATAGTTAAGGAGGCTTGTTCTTTTGTCGTGTAACCCTTTCAGTATTGAACAATGGCTCATAGAAGGTTATATGGCCTCACCGCTTCACGTTCACATAAAAAAATTACTGACATAATTTTTTTTCAGTTATTCGAATTAGATTAAAAAAGGACGTTTGATTTCAAGACAGCAAAATGTATAATCCTTGGACAAAAATATCATCCACAACTAAATTCGGATATAATTAATATCAGGATGAATTTTTTTAAATGGAATAAATAATGACCCCCATTAGTCGGTTAACTTTTAAAGCCAGCTGTGTAAACGTGTCTACAGGTTGTTGTTTTTCCGGCTCGCGGTGCGTGGCCGCGCGGCGTGACGCGTCGCCGCCGGTATTCAATCTGGGAGTGTGTTTGGACTCGTCCATCAACGTGTCGCGGTGATGGATGGCGCCGCAAGATACGGTGCGCGTGCCGCTCGTACTCGCTAGGGTTGCCTACACACTACCATGTGAGCGTGGACTTACAGACTTAGTTTGGTTGAAGTGCTTTGGAAAAAATAATGTTGACGCATTTTATTTAACAACTAGCAACATAAGCAGTATTCTGATCAATTTTCTATTCTTTGTTTTGCAGAATAGCTTTGTTATGAAATCAATTCAGGAATTAAACTTAATTCGTAAATTCACTAAATGAATAATAATGTAGCCAATAAAATGAACACTCAAATGCCATTTGCGAATATAGGACGTTATATTTAAAACGGTTCTGGGGACAACCCTGCATACGAATCAGTTCCGTAATAGCTCGTTGTCAACAGTGCGCGACCTCACGCGGTGATATCGGCTTACGATGACGCGCTGACGTCACTCACGCACTCTCGACACCCTTTATATATATTGTTATTATCATTCTCTCCTCGATCGAGTCTAACCCCACGACAAACAACTTCTATGTCAATGTAAAGTTTGCCAAAAATATGGCTAATGTTAGCATATGTTTTTGTATTACAGACATTATTATGTGAACTGGACACTGACAGGACATGTTACATTTGAGGTTAGAGTGGCGTAGCAATCTATAGGTGTTGTCGAGGTGGACCTAGCTAGAGATATAAACGAGAAATTTCCGATCATCACTTGATTAATCGGTAATACCAAACGATTTGTGAAATTAAAAATCTATTTTTTTGCATAAAACTTCTCCACTGGCTCCGATATTTCTTCAGATATTTAAACACTGCTTCCCTAGCTACAAAAATTGATGTCCCATCTGAAACCTGTGTTACGAGTCTGCCTCGCACTTGGACGGCTATTTTTTGGAGATAGATCATTGTTTTTTTGCCAAGCATTTTGAAATCCATGCACAAAAATTACATTTCAAATTTGACTGGACTTCGGCGAATCATGTTCTATTAGATTCGTTATAGCGAGAAAGAAAACGTTAAACAAGAAAGCGATGTTAAAAGAAAGGCAGCGCGAGCAGGTCATTATATTGCATCTGTTATGTGAGCACCTCTCCAGGCCCGAACAACAGCTGTTCCGTACACGAGCATTTGTCAAACATTAATAACTCGGCGGGAGTGGCAGGACTGCACTTGGATTTTTTTCACACCCAAGCTATAGGATCGAATATTACATTTTACAAGAGGGTCCTATTAGGCAATGTCAGCAGTGCATAACAGACTAATGAGATTACCAATAAAACACTGCCTACTATCTTGTAAAAGGTTTTTTTTATAGCTTAACAGTTATTTGAGTTACCGAAATAGTTTATGTCTAGACGTACCGCTTACGGATTAAACCTAATTAATCAAAGTTTTCGAGTTCTTCAATTGTTGGAAGACTTGTCAAAGTCAGTAATCACAACTCTTCTTAACCATTTTTAATTAACTAGTAATTACAACAAGCCTACTGTAGGTACTCCTGACAAGACGAATACATCTACTCGTAGGTTGTGTGCTACTACATCGTAGCAAAAGCTTTAAACGCACATACAATTGATTGTGAAGTGCTGAACTTTGTTCAGTTTATTACAATAATCATAGCCGAGCTTTCACCATAAAGCCCGCGCAGTAGCTTATTATAAAGTTTTCTCTAGTTATCGGCGGAGTTGCAGCAAAAAGCATTATAAAAATTTTGAAATCGATTAAAACTTCTGCTAAACTATAAGTATGCAAACAAGCGCCCTAATAAAAATGCAAAGTCTTTTGATTTGCGCACAACTAGCTCTGGAACAAAGCGAGATAGCGCCCGGAGGTGAAACACCGCCTCGAAACATACTCGCACGCGGAGCCCGGGAACCTTGGGAGCCATGCATAATCCCGGACACCGGGACTGTTATTCACCGGAATTTATTAGAAGGGAGTGACATTTAGGGATTTTTAGTGGAACGTAAAACATGTTTCGTTGTAAATCGAGGGCTTTCCGTGCAATGCTCCTGAAGTATCGTGCTTAATGTTTTCGGATAGAATAATGGGCGAATGAACGCCTTATTGGGTTTTATGCCGTTTTCACGTTCAATAAACCGACCTTTTCTCATGAATATGCATGAGCGTTTGTTACTTCAAACGTATGCAAATGTTTGTTCAACTTGTTTATTTAGATATTTTTGTACAGTTTATATAATTAAATTGCTCCAATCTGTTTTTGCTTTTATATAATTAGTCTGCAGTGTATGTGAAGATTTGTTATTCGGTTTAGATTAATTAATTTTACCTACTATACAATGCTGATAAAACAGACGCAATATAATAATTTTAAAAGATACAATTAAATTAAAATAATTTTATTTAAATTGTATCTTTACGAACTCCGCTGCAGTGGTCCGTTGTTTGGCCTAGTCATGATTTAAAACCAAATAGCATGTTATTGAACCATGTTTCGGCCGTGTGCATCATTAGAAATATATCATATTATGTCTCTGCATGTGATGGACTAAGAGTATCAGGTATAAAGTAAACAAACACAGACGAGTCTAATCAATTAGTTAGCGCCGAGCAGGAATAGAATAAATCCTTATTCGCTGGAGGTATGGTAAACACGAAGGCGGCTATCACTATGAAATAGCTTTCATCTCGTAAGACTTGCGTATTATTCTCACTCAACTAACAAAGACTGATCGCTGGGATTAACGCCATGGAACATGTGCTATGTTTGAGTTTTCTATGTCTGAACTAAATATTTTTTTGTATTTTTTCTACTCTATTTCCGTACGACACGGAGTCGCGACACTCAGGATACTGTACAGAAAGAAAAGAATAAAAAAAAACATCAATTTACTATTTTTAAACTGGCATTTGTTTGAAAAGATTGGCAACTTACGTCAAAAATTAAAAGAAATCTATCCAATGGGTACTTACCATACATTTATCGGAATAAAAACGTAGTACGCATGCTATTCCAAGCTGGGATTTCATTTTGTGCTATTTTATTCAGATCTGCTAAAGTTGATTTCAAAAGGTAGGACCTCTTTCACAATTTATAAAAAATAACTGTAATTGTTTGTGGAGTCGTGCAACTACAAATGTCCCTCCTTTTCCTCAGAGCAAAACACCGTAACATCCAAATAGCATCAGTAATCTCCTAATCCGGCAGCTTGCTCGGCGCGTTCAGTAATGCATCCTCTTTATCTTGCACCGTGAGCCGTTGTTCCTATAAACACATGTCGGCACTGGCGCTGATACGGCGTTTTGTTCAGAGACACCTGTTGGTGAGGTGAAGGAACTCATATGTTGCTGAGCTCTCCGTCTGCGGCTGGAGGAGGATCTCAGGTGGGTACTGTAGAAGATGGCCGGGATTTATTTAATTAGTTTCTTTGTTTCAATTGATTTTTCGGCTGTTTGGTTATATTTGAATTTCTGAGCTGTGGTGTTTTGATGTTTATTGAATATTTTTATACATTCTTAAAAGATGGTGTATAAGCGATAAGAGTTGTATTCAAAAATAGTATTTGTAGCAATTTTTAACTAGGAGTTTTTATGCTAAAGAAGGCGTACTTTTGAAATGATGGATTGAATTTCTGAACTCAGAACAATAAATGAAAAGTCTCAACGAAAACCATCTAACATGCCAGATGCAAGATCTGCCAGAAACGATAGAAAGGCCTCTTCCACTCCCACTTCTTCACCCACCCTTAACCTGGTGATTAACAATACAATGGGGTAGAAAGGCCATTTACCTGAAAATAGAACCCAGGATGGATTATTAACCTGGTGCAGGGAAATAAGGAGACCCGACTTCAAATAATGGGATAAGGGATGGAAAAAGAAGTAGAATCGATTGAAGTTTGCAGTTGTTTGTTTAAATTAGCTTTACGAGCAAAACCGTTTCGCGTTACTAGTGAATGGGCGTCGTGTGAGCGTCGAGGTGGCGCCGAGTTTAAGTAATAATGCTGTGTTTAGAGACGAGGTTCAAGCTCGTTTTTCTGCCTAATACTTTTTGCTCCTTAGCTTTCAGTTTACCTAATGTCATCATTTTTTTCCGATAATCTATTAGTATGTAATAAATCTATCAATCTTAACTGAGAGCCTTAGAATTAATATTTAGGTAAAGATGAGACGATCAGCCAAGTTGAAAGAGACTGCTTAGGTAGTTTATTTTGCACACCAAAGAAAAATAAGACCGCTGATAAATTTCGTTGAATCTCTTTGATTAAAATTCCAAACTCCAAACAAAATTTAGTACAAAGAGATGAAAAAATAAAGCGTTTTATAAAGCTGAGACATAACCGACTGAGTCCCGGTATATTTGGTGCATTTCAGTGGATAATGTCGTGAAGTATGCGCCCTCATATCTGTGCGGGCGTCTGCCGCGCTCGGTCTAGACGCGCGCTGTAGCGGCCGGCACTTGTTTACTGCGCCGATGCACGGCACATACGCAATACCAACTATTTTTATCAAGTAATCTTCTTCTTTGAATATATATCGACGACATTTTACTGTATTCGTTGAAGTATTCATTTTAAAACTGTCCCCACTGCATTAACTCAAGAGAACGGAAACTCTATAACAAATACTTTAGCATTTAACAGTGACAGCTCTGTCTGGCTACTCCATTATGTATGCGAGCGCTTATGTTAACACAAATGCAAAAATTTCACGCTCCACGTTTCAAAATAACTAATATTTATTGTTACAAATTAATTTATTAAATGTCAAACATCTGTAAGCGTACTTAACAAAAAGTATTGGAAACCCTACAAACATACGACAAATTAGAAAAAACAATGCGAAGAAACCCACTACGAATAATTTGGTGGAAAGTTTGCGAGATTTTAATCTGCGTCCCAAATTGACTTCATGATGAATGCCGATAAACCGGCTTCAAAGTCGACGGTACGTGCCGTGACGTGACGATTAATGATTGAATCGATTAAAAGTTTTCACTCGATTTAATACCGAATTACCTACAACTTTGACTATCTCCGTAAGAAAAGTTGAATATTTTTGTGTTCAATTTGGATATATTCAAATAATATATGCCTGTATTAAACAAACCTGCATAGAAAAGGGCAGGATGTTGTGTTCTATTTTAACTGTTTGCCTTGATATAGTGATTTTACATCAATACATCACTAGAGTTCTATGATGGACGCCGCTTTTATTTCGATCCAAGCCAAAAATAGACTGATCACAAACAAATTAATAGGAGTGATTGTGTGCGTGAGTCAGATATACTATCTTGCCTTACGAACTATAAGGAGAGTTGCAAAAAAGTTGAGATAATTACTTAGGAGTGGGTTCCAATTGTATGCGAACATTGTTCCACATCAATATCTTGATCTAATTAATTAATTTCCTCTTATGTAATTAATATGTCATTGTTTAATGAAACTAGGGCAAAATTTCCCTATTGACACAAAATTTAAGACCAGGAAGAAAAGTTTCATTGACTAATTGAATATTTATAACGAGTTGAAGTTAAATTAAACAAAACTCGTTTCAAAAGTTGATTCTAATTTGATTGTTTGTAGAGCCTTTAATGTAGGAAGATATTCCACGAAATAAACTTGTGTTTTCAAATTGAGCCAGTGAAATGAAAACATGTAGTTTCAGACAGCAGTCATTCACAATGAGTTGGGAAAAACAAAAATATAATAATAGATAAGAATGTTAAGTGTCTAGAAAATATTATTTTGTACGTTTGAACATTAGTAATATGTTAAATTCTGGAAGGCTGTTCTCTCGAAAACTGGAAAGGATTTTAAGTCGAAATGGATTTACAAGGGCATTCTGATCGCAGCGGCCACGAGACAGACCAAGAGAGTTGCAAGGAGAGTTAGCCTTAATTGTCGGTGATTAGTGGTTCTATTAGTTTTATTGATAAGAATACATCATTTGATTTCATGGCGTATAAATAAGTGTAAAGAGGTTCTAATTAAAAAAGAAATATCGTCTTAAGATATTTTATTAAAACAACCCGTTGTTTAATAGTTACTCAAATATTTAAGTTATTAGAGTACACGTAAATACACTTTGGAGCCTTATATTAATTTAATTTGAATTGATATTAAGTTTAATATAGTTTTAAAACTATTGGAACACTATCAATATTTTTTTTTTATCAAGTCGTGAACAAGTTCGTTTTCTATACCATTAATTTAGGTAAATTTAGCAGTACATACAGCAACACTGCTTATGTACCAACCCTAAAATTGGTGACTATTTGGGTTTTGACCAATTTATCCCTATACCGTACCGTGCGTAGCGTGATGGCTGTCCTGCCGTGTCCGCGCCCCACTCCTCCAGACACATTGTCTCAATCCCGGCCACATTTGTATGCAAATAAGTCATACATATGCAAATATGTCCTGCTTAGCCGCCGTTATCGTCGTGTTGCGACACACTTTTCATTTTCGGCACCTCATATTTGTACCATACATGTGGTATCTTATTAATGAATATGGTAATACAGAATTGTTAAAATACCCTTGACAACAGGAAACCTATTGGCGTTATTATATACTGCTGAATTAAAGCTAAACAAACAAATAGTATGTCTAGTAAAAGGGGAATTAACAATTCCCTCTATAATTTGGAGGACATAGGCGACGTTTCTGTGTTTCCGTACCTACCTCGGGACAAGTTTCTTTGGCGCCTCCGAATATTTTTACTATAGACCCCAGAAAAATTGACAACCCCCACGTACTATGGTGACCCACTTCCTTCAAATTATCAATAATAATACAACTTCGCGAGGCCTATGTAGAGCTTTTAGTAACTCAGTTAAAAGATGAAGCCGCTAGTGTAATATCCATGTCCGACTATTTCTTTAATTGGGATACCGTTGAGGATATCCTCAAAACGGAATGTGGAGATAATAGAACTGTACAGACCTAATTAGTTTAGTAGAAGACTTAGCTAACGTTAGAAGCAAGGGTAATTAAAGGGACTTATTTTTTAAAGCAAAGTATTTGATAATTAAAAATGTATATCTTCTAATATATAAAATTCCCGTGTCACGATGTTAGTTACCGTACTCCTCCGAAACGGCTCAACCGATTTTTACAAAATTTTATATGCGTATTCAGTAGGTCTGAGAATCGACTAAAATCTATTTTTCATACCCATAAGTGTTAAGGGTTACTCACACTAAACTTTTTTTTTGCACTAATTTTTACGTTTTTATTTTTTTTAAACATGGCTTTAAAAAATACATACAACTAGAAATAATTTATTAGGCAAAACAACGTTTGCTGGGTCAGCTAGTACTTACATATAATCTTATTGAACCCAATTAATATTTATTTTTATTTTTTAAATTTCTGTAAAACCAGCGTTTCAGTTTATATTTACCTTATCTTGCAGACTAAAACCGCTGCCACAGCAAAAACCTCAACAACGATTAAACATGGCTTCGGAGTATCAAATTTCATGGTAAGCATTATGTAATTCAAACAATTCTCTCCAATACGAGATGAAAGCCTTATCCCGTTGAAGCCGAGGCGGGAAAGTTGGTACGATGTTAATCCATTCCCGGATTGAAACCGTTTGAATATGCAAGCAGCGAGCAATGGTTTAATGCCCGACTATGCATGCAGACAAATCGCTTTTAGAATGATTATTTATTTCCACATAACTTTGTTACTCAGATTTTCTCTTCTTTTAGGAAGTAATAGCTTGTGTACTCGTATTGTTGGTTTGTGGATGAGTGATCTATTAAGATACCGAGTCCACTCCTTGTTAAGTTATTTGTTCCGGAAGTCATTAGTCAACTCTGACAGCCTGGTACATAGCAGTATCCGTTAAATTGGAAGCCGATCTTAAGTGGACCCGAAAGTAAGAACATGATTTGAGATAAATTCTTTACATTGTTGTACGTAAATTCTTTTACAAATCTGAATACACGAATAATGTACAGATTTATTTTTCACAAACTGCGATACTCGGAAGATTTAACTGTAGGTAGGTAATAGGATCGTTAAAATATTCGTTCACGGGCGTTATTTTGTACGTCTAAACATTACTTTGAATCATTGACATTTTTATAGCGTCCATGTTTCAATCACAAGACTGTAGCTACACGTGTGACGTCATTGCGGAATAAAAAACATGTAAGATGTTAGTAGCTTCTTAAATCGTGACTGCAATGCTCCAGACGGGTTTACGACGACGTGCACGACGCGTCGAGAGGTTTAGCACGATTATACGCAAATACTGTCGGACATGCATGAAAAAAACTGGTTTGCTGATTTGTCAAAAGTTGACCTTTTTGACAAATGTTTTACGAGGAAACAAGTGCGAATTTCGTTTTTATCCTTTTAATTATTATTTTTTGCATTACGATTGTATGCGATAATGATATCTAGTTGTATGTAGAAACTTAGGTAAAAGATTTTAATAACCCTCGGTGAACAAGAAAACAAAGGAGAGTCGCAAGACAAGTTAAAAAACTAAACGAGAGCGAGCGCCACCATGACTTAGGTTTCAACTCTTAATAACAAAAGCGAACAGTACTTTACTAGAACACTAATTATTCCATTATATCAATTGAAAAATGTTCCAGCATAAAATCGAATCAATAAATGCGTCCTGCCCGTCAAAAAAGGTTGACTTAGTCCGGACAGAGTATATACGTATAATATATGCATTGAAATGTTCAATAGAAAACCTGACTTATCACGATTTTTAAACCCAGTTTTTATTAAATGCCAAGACAATTAACATAACTCATATCGTGCTACATTTACTCAATTTCGTTTTCAACTCTAACTCATCACAATCTTGTTAATATGTGCGAATGTACTTATCTCCGTGAGCAATAAATACTGAATCAACGAATAATGGATGAGGTATCGAAAATAGAACTCAACTTCGTCGATAATATACAAAACCGTCTATGTAACACGTCAGTCATGCCAGAGGACGGGGGGGGTGCGACAATTTCGCATTTTTGCATATTCATTGAACGTTATCGACTTGTCGGCTGGCCTGCCGCCGCTTGTCAGCTGGTGATTGATCACCACTTTTTGTGCTCGTCTCTTGTATCGCCTGTCTCTCTACACGGGTAATAAAGGGTAAGCAGTTTATGCGTGTGTTAGTTTAGCAAGAATGTTGATGGGACGCGTCAGGTTATTGACCTTCAATGAGATTCCAGCCAAGCGTTATATCAAAATAACTTTTACGCATTTTGATGAGAGAATGTTTTGATAAGCGATTAATCTGCCATGATTTAAATTTACATAAAAACGGAAACAATATGGTATAGCACTTAAATGCAAAATGAAAAAGAAATATTTTGGTACAGAAGTATCAAAACACGTTTCGGAGCCGCGCGGTGTTTTACCATCAGAATACTGTCAAACGCAGAATTTGTGCAAATCATTTCTAAAATGATTTATTTTCTGGTACCTAATAGGTTTTCACATCTTTTAAGAGAATTTGTTTTAAATTTCGACTTCAGATTTGCGTCTTAAATTTCCTTTGAAGAAATATGTCAAGGTACTCTGGGAAATTCAAAAACCAGATTTTGAGCAAATTAAAACCGAGACCAGAATGACATGTTTCCTGGCCAGGTATGAAATACTCACCTTTATATAACATTACTCTTACATTAAATCTGCAACTTCAATCTAAATTATAAATGAGTCAACATACATTTAACTTCTTCAAAATGGAGTTAAGTAACAAAACAATTTATTTTTATATCTTGCCCGTCGGGAGTCGAATATGCAAAGAAATGTCAAAATATATTTTAAATTATATTTTGTTGATAAAATCTCGGAACAGTTATATTCTTTATCTTGCAATGAAAAGGGCTCTTGAGGGCTCTATTGCCAAAACTATGCGAGTGTAGAGGCGGTCCGATACAGCTATTAGCATAAGAGATAAGGATCGTTTTGCATAACGTACAGGGTGAGCCTTCAAATAAAGTTAAATCTCAATCAAGAAGTAAGGGAACTTGTGATAGAAAATATTATAAAATTCGCTTTTTTTACAACAAGTGACGTAATACCGAAGGACTGTTATAAGCAAGACGTGTGTGTGTCTGCATCTGTTGTAGCTCTGTATTAAGCATTAAAAATTGTCAATTTGTAATAAATTCGCAATTTATAGCTCTCTTGCAACGACAACGCCATTGGATAGTGGTATTCATTCCTAATATACAAAACCGTAAGCACACGACGAGTTCTTCTAAATTGAAGTCTCGATCATCAGGATATGTATGTACTAAATGAAAAATCAGATCTAATTTACGAACAATACCTAAAAAATTTAAAACGATTTTCCAGTTTTGCGCAATACTAATTGAACTCCCTGTATATCCGCATAGCCCCACATATCGTCCGTACCCCTATTATTTATGGTCGGTCCAAAGATTTATGTAATAGGTCGAGTGGATTCTTAACGAATGGAATGTAAGTGGATTTCGCGTGATAGGCGCGGCACGTCGACACGCCGCCCGCCGACACGCGGCCGTCACGCCGTCACGCCGCCCCGGCCGGCGCGGTGCAAGCGGCCCGCCACATGCTTTATGTCTGATCCACTTCGCGATAGCTGCAGCACGGCACTTTACATGTGTGACTGTCTTACTTACAGCTGCACTAGATACTTGTTTTAATACCTACTATCTATTAACTATGTATGTAGATGTGCCCTCAAAAACATCTACAATTAAAAAAAGTCTAGTTTTATAAATCAAGAAATCGTAATACGAATTTATTTGCAGCAGTCTACGTACTATCTCAACAAAAGTTAGTGTTACAATTAATGAGGTGCTGGAGGTACGATGGGTTAAACTTTAAGTGAGCACGAAGTGTTAAAATCTTACGCCTAATTAACCAGTTGTAAAATTGTTCAAGTTCAACAAATTTGTATGATCAGCGCTTCAATAACTACCGCAGTACTCTGTTTATTTTTAAGGTTTTTGCTAATCATCAATGAAATTGGTGAAAACTTTAAGGAAACTCTTCATAACTATTCAGTTGTAAAGTATAATTATTAATTAAGTGGAAAGACAACGTGCACTTAGTGGTGAAGGGTGGCCGAATACGGGTCATGGCAATCGTTCAGTTGTTGTACGAGACTGAATATTTTTTCATAAATTATTTGAAGATTAAATCCTTTAAAAATGGAGCACAACAACTCGACGGGATATCTTTTAGGCCAAAACGAGGTCAGAGTACGAAAGAAGAATCACAATAATATCGACAGAAGGTTAATTCGAAATGACATACGGTAAGGACTTGTGAGAACAAAATGCTCAGGGTAGTTAGCGAAGTCGTAAGGCTAAATTATGTTCGTTAAAAATCGTTTATAATTTGTGCTTTGAACCCAAAAAAAATCGAACTATCAGAATATAAATTCCGTCAACACTTGTTTTTTCAATTTTAGTTTCGCTCATGTTTTGAAAACCTTTTAACACCCATGGCATAACTAGGCCTTTTGTAAATATTTTGTCTATTGATGCCCACACAATAGAATCAAAAAGTCGCTGTGAAATGTTATTCCTGGCCTGCTGGTGTGTGTTTTGGCGAAACTTCTCGACGAAATAGACGCGGGAACACAGAAATAATATTATGTGTATTTCTTAAACGTCTGATTTATGTTTTCGTTAAGAGCTCCATAGATCGGATGAGGCAGCAATCATTTGTTAATGTATATTAAATTTGCTTGCCGCTGCCTATTATATTATTAATAGGCCGTAAACAGAATACCTTTACTGCTAGCAAGACTGTTGACATTGTATTTTTTCCTTTGAAGTACTTACGTAAGTCTAGTTTACTTTTTGATGTCCTTTCATCTCGTAGAGTTTTATGTGACTTTAGGCCTCCCTGTGCTCAACGACTGTGAAGGAAAGTTCTCATTAGGTGTGCTTGATGTCGGTCTCTGGAACAGACGGCCCTAAACTTAGAACTTTCCAAAGTATTTGTTGTATTATATTAGACTATTTGTGCTCAATTTATCAGCGATGTAGTTTCAAGGTAGTCTGATACAGATATGAATATGTTTACAAACATTCAAATAGCGTTTAATCTTGTTGTTCCATATGCGGTACAATGTAAACAATTACTCACGTCTTATATAATGTATGCTCTACTTCATTCAGTGTCTTCATCCACTCTTAAACTGATTTTACGTTACCACAATCTTATTTTGTTTTACAGCTATGTCTTATGGGAAATTTACGTGATTGGTCGTTAGTAATAAAGAGAACCAGTTATAGTTTGTGCGATGTGTGTCAACACATTTCACCAAACAGATAGTTAAGCTGGCCCATAAAACAAGTATTCAGCTAAACAACGGCCTCGTAAATGTGAGACTATCTCGCAAGTACTCGTCGTAATATATTCATTTCGAACTTTAGGCTCTTTATAGAGGAATCTACTTTCTGATTTCAATCATAAAATTTCAAGCATAAACCTGAGGTATTTCAAAATCACAACAACGCAATTTCACGAAGGTAATTTTATTACAACTGTGACATTATGACAATTTATGAATATTTACACGATATGTACAATTTTTTACAACTTAACTAAACGGTATACAAACAGTTACGTTATATTCGCTATGCGATAAAAAAAGTACATCTTAGTAAATTCATCGTTACAAACCTAGGCCGAATCGACTCCACACAATTTTAGATTTTTACAGAAACAGATCAAGTTCATCACATATCGACCCAAGCACACCTTACACGTAATGTTGTTAGCCGGTTGGTCGGCGGCCGAGAGACAGGGCTCGGGTCTCTGCGGGCGCCGGCGGCCGGCACAGTCTTAGCACTCTAGTCGATGGACACGATGAGCGTGTCCTCCTCCAAGGCGGAGCTGGAGGCGCGGCGGCGGCGCGAGGCCCGCACTCAGAGCCGCGTGTGCGTCAGCCCGTTGGGCGCTATCAGCGGCGCCAGCGTGGCGGGCCGCGCCTCCAGCGGCAGCGCCTCGCTCGCCACCGCTGACTTCGACGTCAGCGCCGTCGACGCGTCCGAGCGAGAACCTCCCACGTTGGCTCCCACTGACAAACCTCCCCTCGACTCCACAGCCCGGGCCTGTGCCCGCGCCGCTCCACCACCTCTCTTGCGCGGGATTACACTATTTTCAACGTGCAAAGTTGCATTAACGTCTTTTCCAGCTGCGCAAGTGCACGCCTTGAGAAAGCTTTTCTTAAAATTATCAGACAGAAATGCGTAGAGAATCGGATTCATGGCCGAGTTGCTGTAACTGAAGCACGCTGCTACCAGGAACACTGTGATAGTGATTCGACTGGCGCACTCATTCGGTGGAGAGTATATGAGAGCGACTTGGAACGCCCAGTAGGGCAGCCAACACAACACGTATACAGCAATGACCGTCAGTACCAACTTTGTCACCTTCCTGTGTGATCGCTTCTTTTCTTTGGATTTGTTCTTCGGGCCAACTGTCTTCAGTTTACGGATGACGAGGCAGTAGAACACAAAGATGAGAGTGAGCGGTGCTGCAAATCCAAGCGCAAATGAATACAGAGTGAAGGACGTCTGGCCTTTGTTGAACTCGCGTTCTGGCCACACGATGTTGCATGATAGACCATTGTCGGTGGGTATGAGCGTGGTGTACATAAATATCGGTGTCATCACCAGCGCAGACGCCGTCCAAGCTGCCGCAGACACCACTCGGGAGACAAATGGCGTGCGCAGCCTCGGTGCTGCTATCGGATGACACACAGCTATATAACGATCTGCACTCATGATGCACAGGAATATGCTGCTGGTAAACTGATTAATCCCAGTCGATATCATGTAGGCTTGGCACATGAAGCGTCCAAAGGGCCAGGAGCGCACGGACATCGTGGTGATCAGGAACGGTATGCCGATGAGGAAGCACTCGTCCGCGATGGCGAGGTTCACGATGTACATGTTGGTGACGGTCTGCATCTTGGAGTAGCGCAGCACCACGTATATGACGAGCGTGTTGCCGAGCAGCCCCACCACGCACACCAGCGCGTACAGCACCTGCGTCACCACATACACTACCGGCAGGTTGATGTTGGGGCAGTTCTCGAAGGTTCCGTTGTACGTGCCGTTCTCGTCGTACGAGTAGTTGCCGTCTCGGAACATCTCTACGTCTTCGAGCTCCATTGCGATAGAATCCAGATGATACTTCTGATTGAAAAAAATATTTACCTGAAACAAAATAAATCCATTACTGCACAATGCACATTTGTTTTCGTCTGAAAATAATCCTTATTTAATAATTTACTGAATCTGTAAGCTTAATCAACAAAAATGGTTTGCCTAATTTATTGTCATCTGTGCATCTGCTGTGTTATCCAGTTACACAGGCGTGTATTTTGGATTCCAAATAACAACTCCGTCAGATTTATTTATTTCGCAGCATTTGGTATATGACTAACATAGGTAAATACCACACATGGTTAAACATTATACGAGGGATTTGCTGCACCTATTACTTCCTTCTAAGATAAAATTCACGTGTCTGCCAACTGTGACTGACGTCACTATCGTATGAATGATAACAAAATTGTCTGCTAAAACAATATGTGTCACTCTTAGTACACTGAAATTTATTTACCGTACTGATTTTTAAGTGAGTGTAGGGTATGGCGAAATTAAAGCAACTTCGTGATACAGCAATCAGGACATACATTATTTCCATCATTAATCGAGAATTCAATATGATCATTCACGTCAGCGAACGATGAATCGATACAAAGAGGCGGACGTTCCATTATTTTTGTATAAACATGATGTATGGATGTCCCCGGCCGTGATTATTTCACGCACGTGCAGTTCGTTTCAATATTGCACTCACTCAGAAACTGACACACATACATATATTGAAGCAGGATTGATTAATGACGATTCTATTTTCTTTCCAAATTTTTAGTTTGCTTTACAGTTATGAAAGGCTATACAAATGCCATGAATGCTAACTAGGAACTGGAGAGACCTGTATTGGAGAAAAGTAGAATATATTATTCTACTCAAAATTTTTACTTTTTCTTATTAGTTTCGTTGCAGGTTCTAAGACAGCTCATTGCTTCCCCTGAGCCGAAGCTGTGTTTCGGTGGTTTTCGTTAGTTTCATTGTACATCATAATGGGAGTTGAATTGATTGGCATGTGTTATGAAAACAGACTGAATTGATGGAAACGTTATTTTTAGATTTCTATGAGTCTTATGTGAACAAGTAGTAGAGTTCATCTATAAACTAAACCAGTTGCGACCGTTGTGAAAACTCGTCATAGCGACAACTAACATGTGAAAGAGTATTGTTTGTTTAGTGTAAGTACTCACATTTTGTGCCAGCAAACTATTTCGCAAGCTCGCGGCGCCGGGCAGCGAAACATCTGTAACAAGCAAAGGGATTTTAAGCATACTGCTATGACTTTTAATAATATTAAACATGATTGGTATTTGTAGATTTGTTGGACATTCGCCACGTTAAATTTTACGTCACGTAGTGCGTTGTCTCGCTTTTACAACAGGGTCAGTAATGCTTCAAGAGTTGGCGGTAGGCCTCTTAGTCTGGATAGACTTCTTTTTAGATTTCGCCTTCCATTGATTGTAATGTAGACTGAGTCCTCATGGACACCCAAACTAATACTGGCTCAACCTGAACAGCCGTGCAACGATTCATGTATTTATTCTGTGTACGGCAATGCATAGCAATTCATCATGCAAGTCTAAACAGTCTTAGTGCAGACCGCTATCGAATAGGCATCTTCTATTTTTCTTATTAAAGGCTATTTGCACGTAAAGTCTTTCAGAGTAGTTATCTATTTACGATGGTTCTATAAATATGATTGAAGGTGAAGTTATGATATTAAACGATCGAAACTTTATATACAACATTTATAAGCACTTACAAATATTCTAGTCTAGACTGTAATCTAGTTACGCGTTATATAAGTGTACCTTATACTTGAACAAACTCACTCCAAATGTAATGTAAGAGTATTTACAAGTAAGAGACTCAGCTCGGGGATCGAGCAGATAATGTTTGTACAAGGTATTCACTTATTTATTATAACATCATCGCGATTCTGGTAAAGGTCAAGTGGGTGGATTACTGTCTAAATAATAAAAACGAATCTTTAGGTCTATCAGAAAGATGATATAATTTGATTTGTTTATACGTTAAAAATTGAGTTTGAGAAATGTCTAAAAAAAAAGTTTCTAGTTATAAAAAGAATTCGCACTCAGTAGGAATTAGTAGTCCAAGCAGTATTTTGCATCTAGTAATTAAAAATTCAACGGTCGAGTAACGGAAACACAAACAAACACCGCCGGAATAATAGTGTGTTAAAAATCTATAACTATTCCAAACATAACATCTAAGATCGCTAATGTAGGGAAAGAAGAAGGTTCACTTAGAACGTTTTACAAACGACTAAAAAAGATACAATACTCGTGCAGAATATTAAAAGAGTCATAATCTCTTGATTTTGATTACATTAACTACTAATCTGATTTGCGGGTAGTTGCGCAAATTCTAATACATTTTTAGAGTATTTTGACCGTACTGATAGTCTAGTTGCATATCACACCACCATGTAAGTAGCTATCACTTTTGTGTCACTGGACAACAGCCGTTTGTGTGATACACCAATATTTGCTCTTTGTCCATTTACTTGAAATAAAAATATAAGCATCAAGATGGCTGGCAGGAGCTAGATGCGAGCCGCCGAAAATAGGTCTCGGTGGCGTGCAATGGGGGAGGACTATGTCCAGCAATGGATGAATATGGGCTGATGATGATGATGATGAAATATGATCCAGACTAGTACTTTTTTTAAATCGGAACACCAAAAAATATTGCCTAAAGAGTGGACCTTCTGATCAACTATGTTATCTATAAACATCTTTGTTCTAAGAATATTCGTGGAGGTTTTGCTTCCCCTGCGAAGCCGTCGCCATAATCTGTCATTCGCATGTGTTTACCGGGATATGATTAATGCGGAACAAATACTCCAGCAGCGAGCCGCGCCTGCTCCCCGACGTGCTCTTGTTTCATAACGATTTGTGTTTTGACTACTACGGAAACGATTTTGTTTTTAGATAAGTGAAAATCATCGAATGAAAGCGCTTGGATAACACAATAGAAAATAATAAAATATTTAACATTTCATTATAATACAATTAGTGAAGTCGTATAAATCAATTCTTGGAAGTAAACATCGGTTTGGGAAAGTAATTCACAAACTATTGATTATTTACTAATGTGGTTTGACGCAGCGACTGGGTTCAAATAAACACTGAAACCAGTGGCGTGTTTTATGTCTGTCATCTGAACATCCGTGTTATCAGGCCTCCTCCCTGAGCGCTGGGCTGATGACGTCACAGATATTAAGTACGTTTAGGTTTTACGACTGGCCGCCTCCGCTTTATTCTCAGTTTTATTGGGTTCCGGAACAAATAACTTATTTTGATGACAACTTTAATTCTGACTAGTTTTGTTTTTGGAGATTTTCCACTACCTAGTAGAGATGGTAAGGGTAAGGTACATACATGCATGTACTTTTAAAGTACCTTACGTATTTTTGTCCACGTCACAGTGACATTGTAATTTTTCGCTCTACTCGGCGGTGCTTACAGTTAAACTACCAAACGGATTCGCATTCTGCAAAATTGTTTCTATAATATTACTAGAAGTAATTGTTAATCTGACAAGCAGCTGTCAAAACATCAACATGCAGAATCACATGCAAATAATGACTTCCATGTTTTCAAAATTTATGTTAATGTTAACATGCGATGTGCGCCGGCGCATACTTGGCAGCAGAACTGACTACAACAATAGTCCGGATGCTCTATTGCTATTAATTTGATTTAAAGCTAGTTTCAGACGTGTGAGTAGGCAGCACGTAACTTTGTTTTATTTTTATGGTATTTGTGGAAAATAAACGTGTGTTCTAGTCAGGGACCGGCCGGATACTCATTGAAAGGGTTTTTGAAGGGGTTTTTTTAAGCGCTTCAAGAAAAAACCCTATGACATATGTTACACCTTCGAACGGGTTACTGGAACCCTGTTCTGAACAGGTTACCCTTTACTACCCTGTAACACTGTAACAGGGTAACCCACTCCAACCTAAGACAATGCAATATGCACTCTTTATCATAGACATTAGTTTGAAAATAGTATAACCACGAGCGCACGTGACATCTTACCGCCCAGCGGCGCCATTGTTGCATTTACCGAGCGACTTGTAAACATGGAATAAAAATCATTGTAGATATGATCTTACAGTTTAATTTTGCTTGTCGCACTTTTCAAACGTTGTGATATATATTTTTCGTGTCTATACTTGTAGACCAGGGTCGATAATTTTTAAAACCAAATTAAAAAATAGTATGATGAAACCCATTAGAAAAGGAGGGGAATATTATAAAAATGAAAGGAAAAATAATTTACGGGTGATCTGAGGTCGGGAAGGGGGTGGGAGTGACGTTTGAAGAGTAAAAAACGGTTTTTATCAATTTCCGGCAAAACTAAAATTCGTATCGAAAAAAGTCAAATGGCAAAGTTCTAAAAGAAAAAGATCTAAAACTTTTGTGTTTACATTTTTTTCACATAACGTCAAAATTTATGTGAAAAATCTAAAAAACCAAGATTGTGGTTTTTTATTTTTATCTTTTACCAAAATTTATTTTTGTAACGAAATTTGGTGAAATCTTACTTTTTTGTGTCCCAAATACGCTGTAATTTATTTGATTAAAAATATTTATTTTTTCACCTTATTTTGAATTAATATAAAAAAACACTCTAATTTTCAATCGAAAATTCACCCTTCAAATCTTCTCAGAAAATGCAAAAAATGAAAAAAAAACTTGTATTCGATTTTTTTTTTAATTATTATAAATCATTTCATCTAAAAAATTTGATCTCATTTTGTGTTCAATAGACCAATAATCGAGGAAGGTTTTAGGCTAGGTATATAAAATTACGCTGCAACTAATAGGAGCGAAGACTTAATGGAAAATGTGGCAAATACGGGGAAAAATATTAATCTTCGAGGGCTTTCGTTCAAAAATTCCTAACTTATATCTTCTAACCACGCGGACGAAGTCGCGGGCAACAGCTAGTTACCTATATGACGTTTCGCGCGTAGGTAGTTTGTCCGAGAGGCGCGACGCGTCGGCGATAGAAGAAAATCAGCCGTAGTCTTAGTAAAGCAATGAGGGGCCGCTAGGGTGCAAGTATGCAGCTCAAGTTTAGTGGGTAATTCAGGGTAACACGAATAAAAGCCTTTCGTGAAGGTAACCACTTCAAAGGGTTAAGTTATTGAAGGGGTTAACCCCTTCACGTGGTTACCATAATGAAGGTGTTAACCATTTCGCTGGGTTTCGAGGATGTAACTCGAACAAAAGGTAACACTGCGATATGAGTTACCCCGTGTACGGGTTACCCTGTCAAACGGCTTAACTCTAAAGTGGGGTTGTCCGGTCCCTGGTTCTAGTAAACAACACTGTTACATAAATAGCGCCTGAGGAACGAGCTCTATAATAAGCTTTACTGACAATTCATCGTCCGTGGCTTATTTACTACATTTTAATTGATACAAAATGTTAGTCATTGATTTATTTACTCTATAAAGTTGATAGATTTAGTATCACCTATTCAGTTCATTATTTTCCAAAATAAAGGCATAACGTGATTTAATAAAAAGACGTGTTACTTTTGAAAACCTAATAATTGTATCAAATGGTTTATCCTCGAAGGGTTTGTAGTTTTAATATAGTTGCAGTATGTGGAGCTCAGCTTCATCCGTCACGCGCGGCCTCAGTGACGCGCCGCCGCGCCGCGCGCCTCTCTGCTGTTACCTCACACCTTTGTCTCTTTGTTTCTACGATTCTAATGTCACACATGGTCACTGTTCATCACCACGCTTTGCGTTTTAATTACAAATGTGAGCTATTTTCAAATTATAAACGCTTGTAGTATTTGGAACCCTGTTCTTCTTAATTTTTATAAATAATGTAATTTCACTGAAAATTGCCAGTCCAACTAGTTGGCATGCTAATTTCCTATTGTCTGCATTGTTTTAAGCTCTGGTTTAGTCCTTTCTTAGTCCCAATCATTTATCTATTGTTTACCACAGATTTATAGTAGTTTGCTCAAAGGAGATTACGTAAAACAATATTAGAATTGGTTTAGCTTTGGAGCGGGAGCCTTGAGAAACTATTTCACTACAGCTAAGTAAATACAAACTAACAATATCATTAGACAGGATGTAGATTTGAAGGGATTCATTATTTATTTACGGATTCATTTATTGGTTGAATGATTGGGGATCGCCCCTCGGGGGCCGGTCCGTGCTGGGAACCTAACAATCTGCGATGTGTACATGCTGATGGTACAAAGTAATAAGAATCAATGTAACTATTCATCAAGTATTTGAGATCAGAAAATCATATTTGTATGTATATACGGCGGGATATGTGATAGTAATGAAAGCTCAAACACAACATATTATAGTTTACAGTATTGAATGTTCTCAGTTGTCAGAAACTTTCAGTCGGAATTGAATTGTGAGCTATTTGTGCTTAAACTAGCACAACCGGTGTTATGACTAAACAGACCTCAACAACTGTTGAACGGTTTCAATTAATTTCGATATTTCTTCGAAGGCAACACCAACACAACACGGTCCCAATTCCTAAATTATAGCAAACTGTGCTCACCACACAACTAATAATAGAAGCGGACGCGAACAACTATTCTGCTGGAATCTGAATATTGATATTCACGATTACTCGCAACCATTCAAAAGGACTTTGATGTAATTGGTTATCTGTTTGATAAACATTTGTGAGAGTCTATATAACATAAGTTTGGTAGTAAGCTACGCAGCGATAATGGTGGAGGCAAGGTTTCATTCACACGAACAACTTTATAACTGCTTCCATTTGCCGTCACTGCCGAAGTTTGGTCCCAACATAATGTGCTGCTGATAGAGACATGTATATTCCTGTGTATAGTATGTTAGGGTTGACAAACTTACAACATATTGAACTGCCTGTATTGTTTTACATTTTAGTCAACATCGAGAGCGGGATATTAGTGTACTAATAACTCTTCGATTCTTTTGCGATGTGGTTGGTGTTAGAGGCTCAGAACTTAAACAAGGAAAGAAAGAGAAAGAGCTTTAGTGTTAATAAAAACGCTTTTGTAGTTGTTTGAACTTATTTTAAGAAGTTTTTTTTTCTATCTATTCAGTCCCTGATGATAAGTTTGTTTATGAATTGGAGAGAACCGATTTTCTTCTTTACTCTTAATATGAGTATTTTGTTTTACAAGACTAGATTCCTGAAAGGTACTATTTTTGTGAATATTATTATTTATGTGATCCATAGTACAAAACATCGACTAGTTTTATCCCGATTCTATGTTCCTATGAGGTCATTTTCGATTTGAAGCGGGCGGGCCCGCAGGCAACAGCAAGTGTAATAATATATGTGAACAATATAATAATGAAGTTCACATATATTACATAATATGTAATATATCATTAATTTCAAGTACACCATAGTCCTCGTATTTCACTGAGTTGCAAACTAACGCCTCGTTCGGGTCAACCACGCCATACATTGAGTTATAGTCACTTAAATTTCATGTTTTTTGGTCCCCAATCGCGAATGAGGTCAACTCAGGGGTCCCATGGGACTCGATAACGGCCAGCGTCTGATACCGCGGGCGTGGCCGACATCAATATTAGACCTTAATCTTTTTCTCGTTACTGACGTCTTGGACCCCACTTCATCATAATCATGTCTTAATGTCAAAGCTTCTGATACTCGTAATGATTTATTTGTGATAGGTGCAGACGATCATTATGATAAAATACGTTGAAAAATGTTGTTTAATAAAAGCTAAGTGAGGCAATTTGATATAACTAGATGCCGAAGAAATCATCAATCGTTTCTGCTTTAATAATGCTTCTAAACAAATGAACACCTAAGTATGGTCAACAGACAAAGCTACAAAAATTATGAAGTAATACATTTTCATCAAAATCGTTTTAAACAAACATAAAAAGTTACATCTCTTAAATTATTCTATCAACTTTTTAGTGATGAAAATTTGGTCGAAGGATTTATTATTTGCCAAAGATACAAGTCGGAAAACGAATAATTAATTACAATGATGGAATTTTCGTTCAATATTCATTTAAATATGTTGATGTTGTCTGTACCTGTGACTAAAGAATACAACGTTTGATTTCAATTAAAATTAAAAGTGGAAAATAAAAAATGTCGTGAATTTAAAAAGCCCTCGAGTCGGGCGCTGCTCTTATTGAATTTATAATGTAATTCCATCGCGCTAAGATTTCACCGTCGTCTGTTTCATTTCTACCAATTGTGTTGAAATCGTAAGGTGCGAATATTGAAAATGTTTGTATCTCTACTTGAAGGTCAATATTTTTTTTTATACTCGTTTAACAATAGTGTCAGTTTCGTCTGGATTTATAAGTAAGGTCCCATAGTTATCTCGGAGCGGGTTTTACATCAGGACCGATTCTCGACAACAGATTTTTTGGAACATTATCCAGACACCAGTCTGACAAGCAACGGTAATTTGTAGTCCACACCCTTGTCGTAAACATCGCACGAGATAGGAATACTTGAATAATCTATACCTAGATAATATTTTGGCAGTAAAATTTATGTTATTATTTTAGCATAGCACCCACAGCTACATAAAAATATGTCTCGGACAAAATAAATGAAAGAATTGAAGTGTTTTAAAAAGAGTTCCTTATAATGAATATAGTAATTCTAATTTAAAGTACCAATCCAGTTCGAGTCAAAACGAAAGGATTTTACAAAGTAGTAACAAAAATACCCACTCAGCTGTCTATGTCAAATGGATTATAAGATTGGATCGCTGACTGACAGACAGATGGAAAGCGAGGCTTAAAACAGAACAGCAATGTCTGCGCTAAGGGTGCTCCTTTGGGTATGCTCGTAGTAATCTAAAGCCACTAAGCAGGTTGACACTGAGCTTGTAAAATACAAAAAGTCAGTCAATACAGACAGGTTATTGTGTGTCACAGGCATTAACACTAATTTACGCTACAGTACCCATAGCAACAACACATAGATAACACCAATAAGTAGTTTGTAAGGAATAAAAAAATTGTTAAGGGAAAAAGCGTCGCAACAATGTTAATCTCTATCGGTTTTACAGAGCTTTTGGCCTTTTTTGTCAACTCGACTCGCGCGCCACCTAATTTAATACATGTGTTGGATTGTATTGATTGTGGTTTCACAACCATTTAAGTTACTTGCACTTAGACAATCAGGCTCAGGACAAGAGAGAATTTTAGATCATATTTATTTCTCATCATCATCATTTAGATTGTCTACACAAGGAGCAAACCCGCGTGGATTAATTATGCTGTAACTATTTGGTTTCAATTTAATTTATACTGTACCTGAAAACTGATGACTTCAACGGAATCATCATGAAATTATCTGAAACAAAAGGAAAACGATGTTAGTTCTTGCTGAATTTTCTGGAAATAGTTATCTATGAAAGTACTGAATTTATTCATATAGTTTACGATATTTTCCGTTCTTCATGATCTAATCTTTCATTAGGTATTGCAAAACAAATGGGCATACACTTAGAAATAATATTTAATTTCTTTTCGCTATTTTTACAATCATAATTCAATTTAGAACACAGAAGATTTTCTCAAAATCACAACGATGGCGGTGAATACAAAGCGCGTGATTGGTCGGGCGTCAAGTGATTCGATTTAGATGGAACATTGATTCTGTGATCACACAGCGCGGCGCACGCCTTCATTCCCTTATTTTTGCTATAATTCATCGTCCTAAACTGTTTGCCGTTAAATCCCTGTGAATTAAATTTCAAAAACAATTATTTTTGATTCAGGTTTATTATAATCTTTTTGAGCCAAAAAAATAATTAATTTTGGAAAATGTATTTAAAAAGGAAACTTTTTGGATATTTTTATTATAGCATCACACATCGCATAGAAATGTGGCACATTTTGTTTTTTAAATATAATGGCTAAATCACACGTCAAGTCATTTATGCTTGGTAAACATATTTTACCACACAGTCACATTGCAGCCGTGCCTGCTATCCCCGCGGCCGGCCGCAGCGCGCCGCGCCGGCCAGAAGGCGCTGTCGCCAATGAATAACATTATTCAAATTGACACCTCGCTCATTATGTTTGCTCTCACTTGACACAAGTGCGGGAAACGGGAATTTTATTTACTTTCCATTCTGGCCGGAATCAGCGGGAGATTAATTAAGTTCACAGGTGGAGGCTTTACCGATTAACCGTTTTGGATTTTCGCGTAAAACGAATTACTTTATTCAGTTAGAATGGTGACCGACTTTATAATAGCCAGGCTGTGGGGATTGAATGGCTTTAATTTGAATTTAACCAGTGCTGATGTATGGCATACAAGGCCATGACTTTAATTATTTTCCAAACATCTTTGAGGTTAAGCAGTAAGCCGCGAGTATTTCTCAGGTTTGTAGCTTCGTCTATAAAAATGCACACTTACTAAGTCGTAACTCAGAAAATATAATTATAGTAAAATAAATAAATTTCCACTAACTGTCATGTTATAATTTTCATTGTAACTACCTGTCAATTGCCAGCAGTTCTCTATCCCGCTTTTGTAGATCGCCTTTGAAGACGCTATAAGTTGTTAACTGCGATAAGACGGGATAGTTAAATAAACGAACCAGAGCAACTGTTTGTATGTAAACCTTGGTAAAGGAATATATTGAGGCGATGTTTGGAACTTGAAGACGAGCTCTCCTAGATAACTCGTCAAATAAAATAAGAAATACTTTTTTATATAAGTTTAGATGTGGGACACTCGTGACACGTCGAGATACATGTGTGAACAGGGCTCCTATTTCAGTATTATTGGTCCCTTCTATCATAAACTTTTCTCATCATAGGCTCTGACCTCTGACACTCATAAACGCCGTCACTACATTGTGAGGTTTCACCTCGTCCGACAAGCAGTCTAGTTGTGTGCTTCTTTGTTTTAGTAAAATGTTGATTCTTTATCAGAGTTCTACACAAACATCTATGGATACCATTGGTATCAGCAAACTGTCTTTTCGACATAGATTTCTTGATATTATATGTCTTCTATTTCCCATTCATGTAAGATAATTATGGATCGCTATTACCTAGGAGTTATAGAAATATGGATATGCTGAGTCGTAATTAAAACTGTGTAGTAGTGGATGAGTATTTTCCTCTTTAATGTGTTTTAGTTTGTCATGAAATTGTTTTGCTGATAAATCATGTTAACGACACCCACCAAACAAAAAGTCAACTATTTTTAGACTTATTTTCGTTAACTCTTAACTAAACCTTCGTCACTGTCATGAATTACGTCAAAAAGAATTGTTTGTAATTGTTGTTGGACCTTGTTTTAGAAAATTACATTCATAAAGTGTAAATAAACTAGGAAGCAGTGATAGTGTTCTTTTATTTCTGTTATGTGGACTGAAAAATAATAATTAATACACCTTAAAAAAACATTTTAAACTAACGAACAACGGAACTGTACAAAGAGTGGATCCGTTTCACCAGTTATACCATTCGTAAGGTGTTTACATTCATTTACGAGTAATTGGCCTGAAACAAAATTTAAATTGTAAACATTTCCGTCCTATCTTGACGTTGCATCTATGTCGACTGTCAGATGCACTGTGCACGTCACAACTCTGGCAGCCGCACCGAGCTCGGCGGTCACCGACCTCTCTGCTGCCAACTTATCCTAGACGCCGCGCTGCCAGACTGTGCCCTTATCGGACTCAGCTTAATCCATCTTCTTTCACAATCACTGCCATGCTTTCCTAAATCCATAATTTTGCCATCATCCGCCACAAACGATATTAAACTGTAATTTTATACACATTGAGTTCAATTCAAAAAGCAGCATTACACGTTCTAGAAAAACAGCCAAATTTAAAATAGACTTTAGTAGAATATAAATAGTATCCAATTTGGCATGGTCTGCATAAAGCCTGAGTTTCAATAAGGGGCCAAGTGCAGGGTGCAATAAGAACATTGCCAGCAGTTGTCTCATTCGACAAGACTTATTGAAACACAAACCGTTCAGGGATTTTGTCGGAGAACAAATTCTAACGTTTAATGTTATATTGAAAAACGTCTCGACAAATTATTTTATGTTTGAGTGAGCAGACAAACATGGCTCGGTTTTGATGTTGCTCGGAGTCTAAACATGGATGAGTGATGAAAAAGTAAGTAGCTAGGTAATGATATTTATATTTACCTTAAACAAACTCCTATAAATCCCCGTCATAATACCTGCCAGAATAATTTATTGAACTTGGAATATTAAATGAGATTAGCCTTTAAGTATCTACTATGAATATAAAATTTTGTACACAGAAGAAAATAAAAACTATATTTCATTTAAATTTCGGCTTTACATTTCTTCAGCATAGATCTAAATCAAAATCTAAAATAACATCAACAAAAGCGAGGTTTTTTAAAGTATGATGTTAAAATATTCCAGACTTCAATTTCAGCGATAACAGTATAATGGGCTGTCTTATCGGAGGCGGCCATCTTTTACAAAGGTATTTGAAGAATGGTGAATGGCAGCTGTCCCCCCCCCCCTCACGTGTCCCGCGCGCTCCCTGAGCACATCTCGGCTTATTTTCCAATATCCGGAGAAGCAGCTTACTTCCACAAAAAAGCGAATAAGCGCGAATAATCCTAGATTACTCGCTCAAGATGCTTTTAATTGGATTAACAATTTTCAGGGTTACTTTTATAAATATATTTCTGGCTACAGCACAGCTTCCTGGTATAATGGAAGATGACATTTAAAAGAAATTTTAATTTGATTTCACTTTATTTGGTCAAAATGTTGTTGCTGTTGACTGTTGATAACATTTTGTGAAGTTTGAGTAGAACATCCACCGCTAACCCTTCGCGTCGCTCCGTGACACCACAATAAATGTCCAATGCGAACGGAAGCAGAACGTATTTGTGGAATTTTGCGCTTTACGTCACACATTTTAGTAAAATAGAAATATTTTGCAACAAACATTGTTGGATTTTATGCCGTAGAGTGATATTTATGAGTACACAAATGTAACTCGTTCCTTAGGAATAATCTCATCAGTGATCAGGAATAAAACGCTGTTTTCTAAAACTTTATAACAACACTTAATACCAATTCATAAATGTGTATCAACGCTCAAGAGAGTTGCATCTCTGAATGATTGAGAGGCCAATCCGGTAGCCGCGGCCGGCTCGCGAGGCAGGCGCGCGCGGCACGTAACGGGGTAACGATACCGGTGGTGTTTTCCTCCTCAACATATTGCTGTCTTGCACATTTCTTACTTTACGGGCTGTTTTAGAAACACGTCATGTTAAAATATTCAGCATGACGCTGCGAAGGATCAAACGATGTTTAAATATCTGTCCATCAAATCAGTTTATTTATGTCCTACGACTGAAACTAAATATGATTTTTAAATCTGCGTGGTATTATAACGCATTCAAATTTTAGTCAAATTAATTCTTGTTTATCAGCCACTGGATATGTCCTTGGCATTATCCTGCTTCATTTCATTTAATCTTTGGTTGCCATGCTGCAACACATGTTGTGTATACTGCTTTATATGTAAAACTTGATAAAGTGTTGTCTACGTTCTGGGTTTTACAAATACGAAGCGTTTTGTTCAGTAGGCATCTAATGGAATCTTTTTTTCACGATCATGCTATTTGTGAAACTGCCAGCGATAGTGTTTCGATTCCCAGTTGTCACTTACCGAATACCGAGCTTCGCAGACATACTCCATGTGATTTTTGAACGGTACCTTTTATTTTTTGTACGATGCCTATTTTTAGAAAACCTTTATCTCTAACTAGCTGTTGCCCGCGAGTTCGTCCTGGTGGTTAGGATTTTCCCCGTTTTTCCCACATTTTCCATTGTATCTTCTCTCCTATTAGTCGCAGCGTGATGTTAAATAGCCTATAGCCTTCCTTAATAAATGGTCTATTCAACATAAAAATATTTTTTCAATTCGAACCAGTAGTGCCTGAGATTAGCGCGTTCAAACAAACAAACTCTACAGCTTTATATATTAGTAAGTATAGATAATACTACGAGCCGCTTTAGGTTGTGTTACTCTCAGCCCAGTAAGTGGTTATCCCTCGTCCCAGCGGTGTCGAGGTGAGCCGTGAGGGTGTATTACGAAACTCCAGAATGTTGTGTACCTCAGCACCCCGACAGCGGCGGTGCGGCGGTGGTGGGCGTCATGAATACACCGCATTTCGGTGGCGCGGCCGAATGAATGGGCTCCGGACGCCGCGCACCGGCTCGGCCGCAACTGTCCGAATGATTGAAACGTCTGTGGTACAACATGACGCGCTGATATACTGACAACGGAATTAGACTCAAGCACTGATATGTATTGGGCTGTTTTCAATTGATATTGCCAATTACTTGCTGATATTAATTATATGTATGTACCAGTCTATCCAAAATTAAGTACTATTGGTACATTTTGAGCTCAACCTTTTGTTTATAAGATCAAATTTCGGGGCCAATAATTCATGTTCTGTGGAGACAAATTATTATAAATATTTGTCATAATGCCCCCCCACAAAGATCACAAAGGAAAATGTTCACTTGTGGCTTAATAAGTACCCTCTATATATATTTGCTAAATGCGAGCAATATTCTCTTCTGTCCATATCCATATTTGTGTAAACGTACTCGATACGGGGAGGTATCATCTGTGTGCCGTACAAATATTGGCTCCAGTATGATCGCACCCGCGATTATGATAATTGCTTGAATAAATATGCTAAACTAGGAACAAACGCATCTCGTTTGTCCAACACATACGTGTGTCCATACACAAACATGTTGTTTGTTCTGCTTCACTACTCATAGTATTTGTTTTTAGATGACATTTAAAGTGACAATTTAAAGTTATTAACGAACCAATCGGTGACATCATCTCTGTACATACGAATACTTCGCAGTTTCTGTATTTTATGTATTTAACAGACCTCGTCCTATTTTAAGTGCCGTTTGTACACAACAAAATAAACGTAAGTGTTGAAAACAACACGACGGTTCTTAAAACAAATCCTCGTCTTCTGGGCCGAATTGTAAATGTAAATGCCTACATTTTAGCTACGTTTGTTCGCCAATATAAATCTCATCAGTGTACAGTGAGCTGAGCGAGCAGGCACTACAGGGTACCTATAGTGTACGGTGACGACGCTGGACTATTAACATAAACCGTTTGTAATCGAGTGAAAGGAGGAGAGATAACGAGCGCAGATAAATTGGAGTTTGATGAGGTTGTGCTGGAGTGATGATGGAGGGCCTGAGGTCACGCGCAGGCACTGCGAGGACAGGTCAGGGGTCAATGAAAACTGAATTTAGTACACTTAGGCACAATAGGCACTAGTAACACATATGTCGTCGTTCTGTTTGTTTATCAAACTTCTGACATGTTGCAAGGTTTTAAACAAGAACTTGTGATGCCACTCGTCGTCGTCAATAAGAAGGGGTTAGGTACTTGAATACATCAAAAGTATGAATGCCTGCCGTGTAACAATTGTCATTAAAAGTAACATCCTTCACAAGAATAGGTATAAATATGTTAACCCGTTACTTTGTTGACTAAATAGGAAATCAACAGCGCCGTTTCCTTTGAGTTTTGCAAGGCATAAGGAAATCGTAAACAATACGCAAGTGATCTTGTTTCCCCGTCTATTCATATTCAGGGTGACAATCATCTCGGATCATCAGTACAGCGCGCTCAATGCCGAGAATACATTAGAGTATTGTGAGCATCCATTGTGACGGATATAAGTGGGGTGTGCCGGGTGTGCGAACCCGCGTTGTGCCATTGTGAGGCCGCGACGCGACTGCGGGGCCTAATGACTCAGCGCGGCTCGCGCGGGCAGCCACTTCGTGTTCAAAACGGAGAAAGAATAGACATGAGACTAAACATTTCTATGGTTTAGTCTGCAAACGAAGGTTAGTATTTTAACCCCGTAAAATCAGTAACATTAGAAAAATGTACTGATAAAGTTGAAATTGAACATAATATTTATACAATTACTGTCAAAACACGTAGAGAAGAACATAAGTCTTTTTTAATTCCTCGTATAAAAACGTATTTCAATTGAAAATATGATTACGGGTAACTGATTGTCATAACAGAGTTATTAGATATAAGATTTCGATACTTGTATCAATATGCGATAGAAAAAATATAAAACTAATATGATTGTGTTTAGTTAGTTCGCCGGTCTGCTGCTGTATCCACAATTTAAGGTCAACATTAAATATGTATTATAGAATGGAAATATTGTTATGATTTAATATTTTCTGAAGATTTATTTTAGTTATAGCAAAAGTTTTACCTATGTCGTTATACAACTACTACTACTACAATAATAAGTCTGTATTGTTTACCAATATTATACTTAATAGTATATTTATTTATTAATTTAAATAAAAAATCATTCCGATTACTTTTGACAAGTAGGTAATGTCTGATAAAACCCGTCAAACCTCATCATTTTATCTATCAAATATTGACGTAGCTTAAAACGTGACACGAATTTGAAAACCCAAACCAAGTGCAATGAAACCGCTAATCAACGTCAATCAAACATGATTTAGCTCATATCGACAGCTCAAAGGGAATAAACCGATATTGTCAACGTGTGTCCACGCATAGCTTGCTTACTATCTAACTGATACCTATATTTGACAATAGACCACAAATTATAATTTTGTATGGCTTCACTTTATAATTATGTTTGGAAAACAAGACCCGTGAATATAAGAAATATTCACGGGCCTTGTCTTAACTACAAAATTACTCTTGAAATGAGTCCTTATAAAGTTAAAATCTCTCTCTGGTGGTATTCTGTTGTGGATGCGTGCTTCTAATATCTTAAGTATTTCTTAAACTTTCTGCAAAACATGTGATATAAGACTGAACAAGCTAGCACTAAATATCATACTTTAATCACCGACACGTTTCACAATTCTTATAAAGTGCTTAAGTTTTATCTTTAACTGGTTCGCATTAAGAACTTAAGCTGCAAAATTTAAAGTGAATTCACATTTAAAAACAAAACTTCAACTTGAGGTAAACGATTATTTTTATTTATAAAACTTTTATCAGTTTATTTTTAAAGCAATTTTTAAAAAGGCTAATTTTAGCTAGACTCATTTAGACAATAATGATAGTTATTATACATAAAGATTCGTCATAAGTCTTTCATGAAATTCAAAATAATGTATTTTAAATTACTTGTAAACCGCATAAAAAATTATTATTCAGCCTTTGCTATCAAACAAGACAATTTGATAGAAAAAAATAGCTTGTTTTGAAAAGGCTGTTTAGCTAGTTTAGAATCAAAGTCAACGACAATACAAATAAACCACTTTCAATGGGTTTCCGTCGTTTCTTTTTGTTGAGCTCTTCCAACTACAGCGTCAGATCAGGTCCAAGTAAGGCAAGTAATCATAATATTGCATTGTCACAAGATTCATATAAACCTGCACAATTTCATCTCAATCTTAAAACGACTACCGAGTGAGTGAAGTTTATTTTGAAAGATTTGATAACGGACAAAATCTTATATCTCAAGTGACCACTTTTGCGTCTTTCTTAAGGTAAAAAGATTATATATTTGTGTGTGCATAAGGTTCCCTATATCCCTGAAGCCGAGGCCTGGCATTAGCCCGCGCCCAGACACGAGGTACCTGGACAGCTATTTATCACTGTCGAATTAGGTACTGATTTAATAGAGCCCTAGAGAAACCTTTAAAATACCTTCGGTCTTCTGGGACCGATACAAATCCATTGCTATCAATCCCTCCGTAGATTTTGAGACAAGTCTATCGATCAATTAATTTGTTCCAAGTAAACGTTTTGAAAAAGAACCTGGGTCGTGTCTTATTCGTATCATTTAAATGTAAATAAAAAGTAATCATTTAGGCTACCAAGAAATCGTTACAAATATCTTAAAAATATTGTTCTGTGACACTTATTCCATTCATCACACTCTATATCCTATATCCTTGTATTCAAATTCTAGCTATTGTCACCTCGATGACTTGTCCACGGTTGCAACTCAAACTATACTTTCTTCTCATCTTGGACACTTACAGTTTTTACTCAAATATTCCTTTTTTGCATTTATCAGCCAGCATACTATACTAGATTGACTATAGGGGGTTCATGGATCAGGTTACAGCCTAATGGCCAGAAATAAACTTTTAACTCAGATCTTGCAATCGATCTCATATCTATCGCCATTAATATAAAACACAGTCTTAATACTAAACTTACCTACCTGTTCAGAAACAGAGGCCATGAGCAACGTGTTGTCTGCTCATGAATACAAAATAAATAATACTTATAATATATTCAAGTTTGGCCGATGTTAGATGAGATGGAATGGAAACAACAAAGGCTGAGCTACAGGCGTACAAGGATATGTCCCTAAAAGAAGTGAGATGACACGAACAATGTATAGCGCTGTCCCGTTTCTTCAGTCACACTCCAACAGTTCGATGAGCTTATAGTGCAGGCACAGGTCCAGATATTCGACTCACGTGTTTTACTATGAGAAGTGACCCGTAAGCCAGGTACTTCCATACGTATCAAATATTTCCTTTAGATCTACATTTGTAAGCATCTACACATAGGTACATGTATATCGTTACTAACGTACGATGTTTATAGCTCTCCTATTTGGTGACGGTGAACGAAGTAGTTTTTTGTCATTAGTATTCTTTCCTAAGTTAATAAACCTGCCCCATCGTCTTAGCTAGTGACGGTATGTAATGACCCCACACTACAGTTTAGCTCGTATGTTACGATGAGCTTAAACGTCATTCGTCATTCATCATTTAGGGTTGAAACCATCAAACTCAGAAGTAACGAAAACTACTAAGCCGTACAAGATAGAACATTCTGAAGTCAGTACAAAACATGGTGTTGTGTGTATAATGGTGGGGCCGCCATTAGTCACGTCTAAAGCCCAGACGGTAGCCGTTAGCCGGCCGCCGATATCTCACTGTCTGTCGAATTACATCGCGAGTAATTCTTAATTTAATGCCCTGCGCCTGATGTGGTTTCTGCCGGCACGGACACTACAACGCTCGCCTTTTGTTTTCAATAAAACAAATTGTCTAGCTTGTTAACAACAAGACTTCTCAAGACATAGGTGTATCAGTTAGTACACCCAGGTAAATAAATGAATCATTTGTTCAATACTGTTTGCATTTATTTTTTCACATGTTCATAATGAAATTATTTAAAAAATTATAGTCATATCTTATCAAGCAAAACAGAATCACTACAATATTAACATACCCGAGACTTCGGGAAGTACAATCGTTTATCTTGAACAAAGTCCCGGCATTATGTTATGCGATACAACGCGCCGGGTCCGACAACAGCCGTCCATTAGAGGTAAACAAATGAGAGGTCTGCCAGGCGCGGGCACTCTCGCATTTGTAGCGGACTTCACAGGACGCGATGCTACACACAATACACATGATTTAATATCTAAATTGTAGCAATATGTCGGCCGAATGTCTCGTATCAAAAGGGAAGGATTCCTATACATAGGTCATTTGTACCTTTCATCTACAAAGGAAATTTGTTTTGGACCTTAGTTGCAACTAATGTTAATTTTGACAGTAGGAATAGTCCGTTGGTAAGTAGTTTGGTATGACGTCTATGACTCAAATCCGAACTTCAACCGATTGCGCATTTATGCTATTAAAATATAATTTGCAAGAGCTCGTTTAAAACCACCTGTTAAGGAGACAAGCGACCGCTTGTTATTATAATGTTACATTTGCATCGCAGTTGAGATCGATCGTGTCTCACAAAAGTACAACTCGCATCACAACAGTTGTCCAACACTTTGTAAAAATATTTCAATTTCCCGTGTGGTCCCTGGCTGCACGGGTCGTGCGCCGCAAATTTCCCGCTCGTGCCGCAAATGTTGCGCCGCGCCGCAAACATTCCGGGCGGAGCGGCGCGCTGCGGTGACGTCACGTGCCGCCCGCAATGAATTGCTGATACCGGCGAGCTTCCCGCTTTATATGTATTGCCAATCTATGATGTATTGACTAGTTTCACGTTTGTAATTGCTAAGGTACAGATGCTATACCGAGGTGTAGCGCTGCCATGCGTCCAGATAAAGCAGGATGTAGTGAAGCGTTTTGATTGTGCGTTCGGGCAAAATAACAATATTCATATTTGTAATAAAATTAGGTTGAACGAACCATTCAAAAATGCAGAGTGTCTGGCATGTTACCCAAATGTCTGGCTATTAGCTTTGGCAAGCAACTACCAACTATGCGTAACTTTCTGCCCAACTAAGTAGTAGAGAACGCATGAAATCCACTTTAGAAAAAAAAGTTGTTTGAAATAGTCTGAATAAAATAATATTATTGAGCATAATATTAATTCTCATACTGAAAACATCAAAGCACTAAAGCCAAACACAACGACTGAAGTTCCTAAGTGAAAGGAGATAACTAGACGTATAACTATAACGTAGTTAACTTAATCTCAACGACGAAGCAATCAAGAGTAATTCATGTTAACTAAGGGCCGCCTAAGATACATCGCACTAAAGACACTCGTAAAGGTTGTGTAATGTAAGGGCCGGGCCGAGGGTACTGCGACAAATTGAATCAAGGGATCTTATTTAAGGCAGTTTGCCTCACCACTCGATCATGACACGCGCACTCAACTACGAGTCGTGATCGTAGGGGCTAACGTAGTTAGTGGAGTTACGTATTATAATGACTATTAGTATTGTACTTCCTTAGGGAGCCGTACCCAAAGGGTAAAGACTAAACACTATTTCTTAGGCTCGGCTGTCTGTCCGTTTGTCTGTCCGTTAAGCTGTATGTGATGATCCGCTGCGACGGTAAAATTTTTACAGCTGAAGTGTTTCTGTAGCTGCTATAACAAAAAATTAAAATAATGTTCGAGGTTAAGCAACATTATTCCAATTTTGTTTTTCTATTAATTTTTTCCTTAAGCTTTTTCTCTCAGTGTCGCGAGTGGTCCCGCAAGTTAACAATTTTCCAAGAATTTCCCTCTACGTGCGTGCTCTAGAAACTACAAAAAGTGGCGTGGTAAACCAATGTTGATTTTGAATTATTACCTTAGCCGCCTAATTTTTTTTTTTAAGTTAAGGTTTAATTGGAAGCAAAACGTAAACGACATTAAATGTATCTTAAAACATTGTGAAACTATGTTACTTTGTGTGTAAGGGTGTAAAGCAGTAGCTAGACTGCGCGGTTTATCGGATGCAACATATTTATCGCGCGTCAACAGCGCGCTCCCGCGGGCCGCGCCGCTCTCGCCACATTACCGGACAAAGGCCCGGTTGCCGCGCGGGCAGCGTGCGGGCGACTCGCGGCATCGCGCGACTAATTCACGTGATTATTAACGCCGACACTGATGCGGTCGCACTCCGGCTTTATTGTTAAACCTTCGATAACAGTTTTATGGCACATTTTAATTTCAGTTAATTACAGTCATAAAGGATTTTCAATTGGAAGTAATACTTAAATTAATTGGCTTAGTTATTTCATCAGACTTAATGATTGTGTACCAAAAACTATTCCTATGTTCTTTTTCAAGGTCAACTCTATCTCTGTACCAAATTTAATTAAAATCGGTTCAGTAGTTTAGACGTGAAAGCGTAACAGACAGACAGACAGACAGGGTTACTTTCGCATTTATAATATTAGCAAGGATTACCTCATTTTACTTTATTTGTGAAAACCAAGATATACTTAGTAATAGGTAAAAATGAAATGTTTTCGTTTGATCGGGCATCTATGGGACCCCTATGAGTGTTAGATCCGAGCTTTCAGATGACAACGTAAATATTGTGTGAATACATAAGTAATGATTTTTAGTATGTACTTATAGATGGTACGTACTTATGGATGCATAACTACACGATACGCTTCATTTGAAAACGGACATTATAGTTTCATTTGGCATTTCAGTCAATCCAGCGCTCCGAAAGTGAATTTTATCGCTAAGAGATAAAACACAAATTCGCTTGCTGAAATGCCAAGTACACCTGGCAAGTCATAAATGTTAGCATGTTATGAGGTGCATAAACATAGTAATGAAGTTTCACGTTCGGAACAACATTTTCGCATGGAGCGCTGTACATTGCTGTAGTCTTCAGCGCCGAGTGTTAATGCACTCGATATGGAGTGCTTACAATGGAAACTAATGAACATTATCGTTAGCGCTGCAGCTGCAAATTGCTTTTGTTATGGAGGGCGCAGGTTAATGCCCCGGCGGACATGTGGGCTAATTAGCGGGGTTTGTTCGGCAGCGGGGCTCTGATGCATGGCGGGACTGGTCAGCGCGCGGCTGGGACCGCGCCAACTCACCAAGTGTACTGCTGCCCGCGGCTCTTGGCAACGGACTCTATGAACAGACGACATCTGTTACTGTTTATACATCTGTTTGTGGAATGTGCTTGTATAATGTATAGCTCACGTATTGTGATACGAATGGCATGTGAATATGATAAGGTCCGAGGTTCTCATTTCAGGTCATTGTTAATTTCAGGTTTGAACTCAAATAAACAATTTACTGATACAAACAGCTCATAAAGTTTAACAAAGTTATGTAATTTTTTGAGGTTATAGGTAATAAAACAAAAACGTACTCAAGAAGAAAATGGGTAAGAAAACGTAGAAGAAATAGTTGTAAAGTAAAAACAGTGTTGCAAAGCTACAACATGGCGACGTCTAATCCCCGGGCTGATGAGCGAGCCCCACAGCTTAGCGGACTTTGAGAACTTACTATTTGTAGTAACAAAAACACAAGTTCTTAATGTTTTAGTTCGGAACGGTTATTTAGTGGCGGATGGAATTCGTTCGAAGAACTTCGGCTTTTTAGTTTCCTTGCTCTCAGTAATAATATTTGTTGAGTGCCTTAACTTTTTGTTTTAGAAGGAAAATGCCTGCGGTTTTTGCAAAGCCTGTTAAAGTATTCAGAAGTATTAGTAATGGTAGGATTAAACACTGTTACTCTTAGATTTGATCTAGACCTCTTATTTAAATATATTTTGCGCCTCCATCAGAAGCGTGGTACTGGTTTCCCCAAAGTGTTGACCCCCTGCTGGTTTCAGCTATAGAATGTGTTACCGATCCGTTACCTATAACCGTTAATCCACCCAGAAGCTTAATTTGGTTGTTTTGTGCTTATCAGAGTATGTTATCGGTATGGAAGAAGAAGAAGCCGAGAAGAATGTCGGATTTGTTTCCATGAGGTACAGGTTCGACACGCAAGCAACACAAGCAAAGTAACTACTGGCGAACGCTGAAGGAAAACCACGTAAGAAACATGGATAGGTAGGTATCTGAAATCGCCAACACGTGGTGATACAGAACTCAAACCTGATAATACCTCCGTATGAGCAGGAGGCCTATGCTTAGCAGTGGGACAACACAAGCTGGTATTATTATTTATGATTTACTGCTTATATGCTTCTTGGTCCTTGTCACCTTCTGTCTCCTGCCATATACAACAATCTTCTAAATCTTCTGTTACATATTTACCCGGCTGGAGATCTCTCCTTGGCTCGCGCCTTAGACCGCGCCTCCCTTCGATTGTTTGTCTGAATCACAGCAATACTATGCGTGTACGTCACCAGTCTGTTTTAACTCATTACAAACTATAAATTGGATAGCGACGGGCGCTGATCGATGGCGCGGCCGGCGCTCACACCGACGCGACCACGCCGCCCCGCGCCCGCGCCTCGTAGCTCGTGCGGTGTTTACATTATTATTTATTACATCTCCTTTAGCTGGCGGCCGAGATGCGAGTGCTGATAGATTGAATTGTTATTTCGAATTTAAACGGTGTTGTTTACATCAAACATAAATGTATTAATACACGCATAAATTAATCCTCAGACATATTTGTGGAAACATGCGTCGGTTTGCAACACTTATTGATTTTGGTTATGCGTTACAAATGTTGTTATTCGTTCTAATCATGTAAAAGTCCAGCATCTATTGTGTTTTCTGATTATTTCAAATATTTTAATTCATATTAAAGGTGTGTTATCCATGACTGTGTAACATCAGCACGGGACATGCCTTCATTATCTTAAGTCAATTTAAAAATGGTATTGTTTACGTATTTCGAAAAACGGGAATAATATTGTTTAAGATAGAATTATTTTCACAAGACTTTGTCGTAATAAAATATACTTATTTTTGAAGCATTTGGAGATAACAGCTCACCCCATTATACAATAGTGGATGATGACGTGGGCGTGAGGCGGGCGTGGGTGTCACGTGGGCTTTATGTTTCATAGCCCTACAGTTATACCTCATGCCAGAATCAAGTTGAGCTCCGACCTCGTGCTCTGTATACCCCCAGAAGGCAGAAATCGCGTGGGTCGTAATCATGTATACGCCTACGATTTTGATATTATACAACTTAATTAAATAATTTCCAAAATTTCGAGAATATTGTTCTGCCATCGCCCACGCAAAAAAAATCTTTACAATAATTTAAAATTTATAATTACTATAAAATTAAAGTTTTATATTCTTGAACTACTTTGTGAAATTTTATCACGCTTTGATTTTAACTTGAGTAAGTAATTGCAATTATTATCCCTCGTAAAAGTCGTTACCATATAAAAATATAGCCTATGCAAGTATGCACAAAAAACAAATAAATAAGCAATGTGGCTCTCTATTAGTAATCCCAACGATTTTAACGATTGGATATAGTTAAACGTAACAGGCGGGACAACAGTCCTTATGTGCAAAAGTATCTTAAATATAGATATAAATGTAAAAAATTAAAGTATGTTTGCTTTTAAAGGACACTCAAAACTATATCCTGATTGGGAACACCAAATGTGGCTAAACCTTATTGGAAACACCACCACCATATGAGTAAAAAACCCATAAACTTTCTTTCATAAGTGAACTAGTCATATTACTTGAGTTAATGTTAATATTAGTTTAGTGGATAACCCTCAGATGTTACAATGCCTGTATTACAGTTAAGACCTAATGTTTAATTGGTTTGCAAATAAAAGATTGATTGATTGATTGTAATATTTTAATTACTTTACAATAGATAAGTCTAACTTTAAGAATCAAATTCAACTTCATGGAATACAACCGTAAATCTTTCAAAATATTAATCAATCAATCATTACATCAATTTTATTGATCCTTTAGTCACTACTCTACTATGTTCAGAACTGAAGGCAATGCTCATTAAAACTATTAATCCGAAAAAGTTTTTTTTTTTTACAAGTTAATGACCAACAAATTTAAATAAGTAATGAAGTAATGGATCTCATGGTAATGACCTTCTTTAAAGAGGTCGTTACAGAAGCGTTTGTTACAACGTTGAATTACAAAGAGTTTTAAATTTCCATTTTTCTAAAACAAGTTTCTGAAATATATCTCAGTTTATTGGTAACCACAAAGTCGTTGTGGAAGTGAGAAATTTTCCAATGTTTGAAAGTTCCGGAACGAGCAGACAATACAGTGGCGAAGTTACATGTTCACCGCGAGCGCCGAGCGCCGCTGCTGCGATATTTTCTCAGACACTGAATAAACTTCGTCTCCACTTATAAGTTATGTAGTGTAAGGCAAAGGGGCCAAGTTTAAACAATGTCTGTATAAATATCAGCGCGAGAGAGTCCGCTGCCGTCCTCAAAGCTGTGGCTCCGCTCTGAAAACTTCCAGAGTTACAGAAGAGTCTCTGTGTCGCGATACGACTGAAACACGAGAGGCGGCGGCACGGGGGCGGCCGGCGAGGTGAGACCACGTGCGACGGGAGCCCAGCTAATACTGAGTTATATGAGAATACTTCATCGACACGAGTCGCAAGTGCTGACATTATAATTAAATGTAATCACAATTACCGTCTATAAATTACTTTCACATAGTCATAGCCTAAATACTTAATGTTAACGTACACGAACTATTGTGCGATAACATCTTACTATTTGCCGAGTACCCAGTAAATAGACGAATGCTTACCTTTTGCTTCGTGAGCACTTTTCGACTTTACCATATGGAAGTAGAAATGGGGACCCTTTAGCCCTAATGTAGCAAATATTTGCCGTTCTCAATACCGGCCGTGCACGGTGTACAGGGAGATTGCAAACATTTGTTCAACCTACAGACGTCACACTTGTTGTAATGAATGAATATTAATTCATTTAAATGTAAGCTCGTAAATATGTATTTGCTATGAATGCGCTACATGAGTACAGTCAGGTGTAAACATGTCGGGCATGTTCATGGAGTACCGCTGTAGGCAGTGCGGGATGTCCCCCTGCGGCGTTTCATCGAAGCGTTCTTCACACAGTATTATGAGTTCCATTCGCAAGATTTGCTCGGTAATATCCCACCGGGGGATACCCTCTCCATATTACACTCGGCTCGGGCTCCGGTCGCGGGTCGGCGCCGCGCCGCTGCACGACAATGTTCCTTTATATTATTTATACGCTTGAATATGCTCACACTTTTTTAGGATTCGTTTGCATACATAACGGAGGAACAGTAGCATACTAAAAACATAATTTAGCATTCTTGTTACACAATGTTTATTGCAACGTAGAAGTAATCTCCAGCCTAAATCGTCCTAAACTGACAATTTTTTGGTGGACTAGTAGCATTATAAATATGTACCATGTCAGATACAAAGTCATATGGTTATGTCTTTTTATATTTAAGTAATTAATAAACTTATACGCACAAATATACAAGTCACTAATGCAGATACAAGTTATTGAACAAATGCTTTGCTCTATTATTAGTACCTTATTAATTTAATTTTAACTAAATTAATTAATTTGGTTGCATTTCATAGTTAGCATGCACAAAACTTAGCACAACTCTTGAACATCGCTAGTCACGAGCACTGACAGTGCTGCACATTATTATACAAATTAATCCAGAGTGATGACCCTTTGTGTTGTTTGTTACAAAGCTAGTTAGTATTAAGACCGCACTCGTCTCTCGGAGACTGCTGGCGTATGATAAATGTATTAAGTTTACCTCTCACAACTACTAAAACAAAACAAATAACAGTTACACGAGTGACGTGACTCGCTCTACTTATTCAGGGGATTAATTTTAATTCATAGCGGGGTCGGACTACTCGGGCTTGTGTTCTGCTCCAGCTGAGGTTACTTTATTGACATAAATTTCAACATAATATAATTTCGTTTTCATAGCTGGCTTATCATGAATAAAGTTATTGCTCACCGAAAGTATTCACTATACAAGATTTTGTTTTGCAATCTGTTTATTCAATGGCACTTTAACTTCTTTTTGCTATGAACCAATTGCTTTGTGTAGACGTTTCTGCTACGAACATACGTAGCTTAGCACATGCTGCGCGGTCAAAAAAGTCTACTTTCCCACCAACAACGAATAGAGCTCTTAATCAATTGTAACTTAATTTCTGCAGGACACAACGGTCAGCGCGATATTTTGATGAATCACCAGTTGATGATGAATCACTGCTCTCCGTCTGCGGTGACACTGGCTCATTTGTCTTTAATTATTACTTCGTAGTTATTAACTTCATCATCAACTTCTTCTGGTGTTAAATATAGACTATTGTCCTATCTAACGATGTGCGTTGTACTTTGTATACCTACTGTACTGTACTATGTCTAATCATCTGCTATCAAGAGCCTTTTGCTTTCAGGTAGTATTACATTACAAAATTTTAATTAAACTTTTATATAAAACACGTAGAGTGTTTATATGTTACAATAATGTTGTGAGTACATACTCCTAACTTTAGATTACGAGGATTGTAGTTAAGACACTTGTGTAACTTTGTTTTCCCAATAAATAAATAAATAAATAACTGAATTTTATACTATATTCACAAGCTTACAAAAATGATTTCAAAACACTTACTTACTAATTCATTTAGTAACGACATAAGCACCTACTACAAGTAGTTAATGTCCCCAAAACCCCAAAAAAGTGTGTTCGTGACGAAAATAAGAAGTACTCGTAAAAGCTAATATAGTGTAAGATAAATAAGTTGAGAGTCAATGTATCTCGGGCACAATAACTTAGTGACAGTTGTCGACACATTGCTCGCCGCGCGACCGCGCCGCGCGCCGCCCACTCGCGCTTCACTCAGACACGTCCTTGTTAAATCAATATAGGAAAACATCGGTAAACAATGAGCCACTACACTTTTATTGTTTCTTCCTAACACAATATTATTAGTTTTACAAGAGCTGGAACCTAATGTGAAACGTGACTGAGGCACCGCGGAAGGGAGCCCCTAAAATTTAGCGATACTTTTTCATTCAGTATTAGTAAAATGTGCAAAATGTCCATTGCAGGTATCGGTGGCAACAATTTCCAGTTGCAAATATCTATAATAATAGCAGCCTCCATTTTTTTGGTTTTACTATAAAAATATATATTTCAGCGGTCACGAGCCGTCGCGTTCCGTTGACCGCTATCTGTGTGCTCCGCAGGTTCCAACGTGCGGCGTGTTTATAAAGCTGAACCGAATCGCCGATATTTCACAGTATCTGCAGTCCACTAGGGCTGCCCCAACACACTTATCTGATGTAGAGACCCTTTACCTCAATTACCTATTTAAAATAAACGGTGCTCAAAGTGATTTGAATGGTAGGCGCCTTCAATTTTTTGTTTGATTTAACGAATGATAGTAGGCACAAAACTTAACAGGTAACCAGATTTAATAAACCTGTATATTTCTACGTTAAAAATATAAGTTACTTTTATAATGCTAAATGACGGTACAAGAAAATATAACTTAATTTTACTAATGAACGTCAAAATTAAGAAAAACACGCTGTTTTTTAAATGAATAACTAGGGCCGTTCCGTGTGAGTGATGGGGCAGCCCTGACCGCGCGCGCTGCAGATAGCAGGCGACCGCCGAACGTTAAATAAAAACGACGATACTTAAATACTGTTGTTTATAATAGACACCACTATATACAACACTATATGTTCCGAGTATTTTAACACACCCACAAATATATGTATGTGTTCTTATTCATATTATTATGTAAGTTTAAATATTTCTTTGCGAGTATCGGTAATGACAGATAATGACAGTAAACAGAATCCTCAGCCATACAAAAAAGAATGACTTTAAAAATATGTCATAGACGTCATAGTAGTAGTCTACTAAAATCATGAGTAGTGCAGAAGGTGTCGACCCTGATCCGCGCCGCGTCGGGATAATTATGATAATGTGCGATGGCTCGGTCTCTAATTAACTCCTGTGTTAGCGCCATCATACGCCACTTACGTAATATCACGCACATTACTGCCGCCGCGGCGCCGCTGCGAACCCGTTACCTGTCACTAAACACAACTCTAACACTATGCAAGAGAGACCGCTTTACGCTATGTAAAGCACCGTCTCGCTTCTTTTTCTCCAACTCTTACTATAGGAGTGCCAATAGACCTTCTGCTCAGTGGGTACAGACGTGTGGACTTTATTCAAGATATGTTACTCATAGTGATGAGTGTGATACTCTAAGATCCTAATTGTATTATGAATGCTTACGTGCCTCGAAAAAGGCTTCTCATAAAGCCTCTTTTTGGTATGTCTAATAATATTGGGCTTAACGCCAACAAACCTTGTACAGCCAAATCACGTCAGGCCTCTCACAATGTAACTCAAGCGACATGAATAGATCAAAGAAACTATTTTAGTCGCTGACACGTGTCTATATTTGAATAGGATCGGTTATTGCCTGCGCACATTTAATTTAAATTGCTATTTAATCCGAAAGCATGAATCCTTTTCTTTGGTCTAAATTTAGTTAAAGTGTTAGTTATTCTGTATGTTGAATTATTGAGTCTTTCGTCATAACCTAATATAATTAATTTAAGATAAGAATTAAAATTAAACGCTTAAACATTTTTTACTCCCATGATTGTATGTTATTTTTTGGCTATTCACACCAATTATTATAAAACACATCTTGTACTTACAATGACTTAATTTAAATGAACGATATAAAATTTCCTGGGAAACAAGAAGGCCACCGTGACAGTCTCGTCGTGACAGACTCATATTTACCGTTGCGGGACAGTGACACGCTGCGATAAGCCACCAGACATGCGAGACGTTTACTGCAGCGTGCTCCGCGTGCCGTGACTCTCATACTACTGCAGCATTTACTGCAACTTTGTCAAACGTGCCCTAAGTGGAGAACCTACTTATACTAATATTTAGTGTACAGAAGAAATACAGAATGCTGATGGTTTTCAAAAAGTGATCGGAGGGGTAGTAGGAATAAAGCAACTAAAACCGCGACAAAAATTAATTAAAATGATTTTACGATTAAAATTAAAAGGAAAAAGTTTTCACACTTACACTGACCAGGGTACTGGTACCTGGTCCAATCAAGTTAAAATTCTGTTTATGTTCTTGTTTTATACAATTATTTTTTCATCTTAGACAGCTAGATAAATGGACATTTGATACACCAAATACTGCGACATTAAAACGCGTACAAAAACTGGATAAAAGCCAACGAATCCCGATTTAAAACTACTGTTGCTCCAATTATGGATACAAACTACAATTTAAAAACGTCAGGTTTAAAAAACGAGGACAGTTGTGTAATTCGCCCGGACAAATTAGCGTATATCCGGACGTTACCCGGCCGTTTGGCAGGCGGCCCGGGCAGCCCGGGCAGCCCGCGCGGCCACTGGAACCACATCACCAGCTTACCCTTAATGTGCACTTTTCACGTACATTTTAGTGCACTTTCGTGAGCGACACATTCTGCACAAATAAGTCGACAGAAGGTTTACTTTATGCCTGTGAACTGTAACAAAGTACAGTAAGCTGGATCGTTAACATTTTGAAACTTAGGATTTCAGTCTAATAGCTGTATTCGTAACAAAATAAATTATATAGGGTAAGTTGAGTAGGACGTATATTTATTTCGCGACCGACGTCACGGATAAGAGGAGCTAAAAATATTATATACCTGTTTGAGCTCAATTTCGTGTGTATTCATAATATTCAGCTAATATTTTTTTAAGTGCAAAATTTCTTGACGTCTGTTTTAACTATTTAATGTTCAGCCAGATTCGAACATCTAATTGTTGTATAATTAGTGAAACTTCTGTCCTTTATCTTGACACTCGTGTACAGTACGGGCTGTTAAACATTTATATGGAAATTGTCGGAACTGGGCAAGCAGACGCTTCGGTTGAATGCTGTAAAACTTTGTTGGAGTAATGTGCCATTATTTGGGAGCTCAATAAAACTAGATTATGTAGGGTAAGAGAGTACAAATACATATTATAGGGAGACTTAACTGTGACTACTTGATTTAGCAATTCCAGAAGTTATAACAAAGGGAATTCAGAAAGGACGACTATGACGAGATATAACCCTAAAAATGCTGAGTAGTAAATAAAACGTTGACGTCTCGGAAGGCGGGTTCAGTACCAATAAAGGTTAGAGTACACATTCCGCGTTAATATCTTTTCCGATAATACATTTGCAGATTCCTTCGAGAGCGGAGCGCGAGCCTCGCTGCGCCTCATATTTTATTATTGACAGGCAAAGAGTCCGGCCGGCGTACATTATACATGGTGCTGTTTTAAAACACGATATTCTATTTAACAATTCATTTTCAAGAAACCCTTAAATACAATTCCGCACATACTGAGAAAATTAATATTTAGAAAAATGCTATTCTATCATGGAACAGCCTGTATACAGTTTAGGTTGTTTATGCAATGCTAATCTCAGCTATTATTTTATAGCAAGATTTATGTCCACTGCCTGATATAAGAATAACGAGCCTTCGAGAGTACATCGTAATATTTGGGTTTTCTGAGCTATAATAGTGGTTTTCGAATATTTATTGATCTTTCTGCTTGAACGTAATCTGAATATTCACAGAATCTGTTTGTTTAGAGAAACTGTCGTATCCTGGTCGGCTCGGTATCGATGCTTTGTTCTTAAGTCTGGGATTAAACTGTTTAGTGTTGAGTGAGGCAGCTGGCTTAGCGAGTTCTGTGCCCTCCCCCCCCTCCCGGTGACTCCCGCCACCGGACATCACGGTAATCTGACCCGCGTCGCGGTCAAAGCTAATTAAAACACAACCACTTTGATTAGCATTCATTACAGGCAGAGATATGGACCTGGGGAAAGGTGAAAACGGTTACCATTCAGATGCTCGATACATCTGATTTATTAAATCGCAGGGATCACTAGTTTTGATCTAAAGCTTGACTAAGTGTTTATCAGAATTTGTGAATTCCTTTGTCGACTATCTAAGACTAATATCGCACTAAATGAGTCGCACCCACAGTACTCCATGTTTGCAGAAGATGTTGTGTTTGTGTAGCGGTGCAGATAGCGGCCGATAGCGGGCGGCGACAGCGATGTGCACTCTCGCCATTACACCGCATTACCAGAAACAATGCTAACTACCAGCTTTACTGGAGCCCTGATAACCTACTATCTGTGTGAGCCGGTTTTACGGATTTTAAATTAGTTTAGACAAACTTGTCTATAAAGGAATTCATGACAGAGTTAACATATACGAACGAGTAACTCAAAGAAGAATTAGGAGTTTAATGAAGAAATGACAGAATTCATCACATGTGAAAAGCGCACAATGCCATAGGTACGTTTAGTTTCTTGTTATCTTGGCAAACGCCGATCCTCACAAATGGAACCTTGTTATAACCTCTGACATGTTATCAAAGCTGATTCCATTCCGTTTTTATTTATCAAACTGAATCGCTCGACCCAAATAACCGACATGCCGCATACAACCTTTGCGCAAACCAACTCGGAATAAAGTGGACGAAATATATTTCCTAAACAAGTTTATCCATTGACAATAAGACATTGTCGTTTAAGTCCCGCACAGCACTGGCAGCTTTCGCGAGCCGGGGTTTGCCAAGTCCCGACGTTTACCCGCCGCCGCCGCACGGAGTGCCCTCCACAGCCACACGCACCTGAGACTCAGCTGAACGCGCTCACTTTGTTTAATGTCAGAAGTGTATTGTCTTAAAGTGGCACCACTTTGTGGTAATCAAATTGTACAATAATTTAATTAAAATTATATATCTGAAAAATTAATCATAATCATTTATGCGGTCGGAAAATAGCTTGATTAAAGTCCATGGTACTATGTAGACACAGGAACGGGCGAATTTTAGGCACTTAAAATGTGATAAGAGCCTCTATGTTCATGATTTAGGTAATTAATCTACATTGAACCATAAAACCAGCACATCATGACTCAAAATTGCTGCAGTAATTATACCTTTTACTGCGTAACAGGCGTGTAATTGCTGAACATTTTATAGCGTTGTAGGCAACGAGCAGATAGGAATGTAGGATGCGCTGTGGATAATAATCATTGTTGATTTCAAAATAAATAAATGGATCATTAGACTTTTACTGGCTTTGGTAATTAATGAAAATAATATAATACGAGAACATTAATTAATTGCATTAACCTAATTATATTTCTTTGTATGACATCGTGTAATTTCGGACTCGTTCGGAGCCATTCGGCGACGTTATCGCGAGTGACTGCGCTCGTTTGTATTGACAAAACAAAATGGTTTGCTATTAACTCTATTTGTATTGAATCAGAATTACTAGCGAAATATAAACATGTGGCGTAATCATATACTGATTGCACGCCGCGGGTTACAACACACATTTTCGATATTATATTTATGTGATTCCGACATTAGGTATCGTTTCAGCCACGAATGCACAGCGACGAATGTTTGAGAGCCAAAAAAATGCTTCATGTAAATTGAGCGACCCTTAGAATATCGTTAAAAATGTGACGAAAAATTCACGTTTGTCCGAAACTACTAGATCGAGTAATCAGTGTATGATAGTGAACAATGCCCAAGTCTTTGGCAATCGTAACCAGTATCTTAACAAGTTGTTTGACTGTACGTTTGCGATACTTAATACAGCAAGAGTAACTCTCGTCGTTTTCACCCGCGGAGTGCCAGATATCCGCCAGTTATACCTAAGTTTCGTACACTTTGGCAAGTGCTTTCACTTGCACCGACTTGATTCCAGAAGCTTCCAATGCCTTTGCATTGTTGGTACTAGGTTCTGTATCCGGTGTGAAAAGGGATAGGGTTGTCTTAGCCCAATGCAATTTTTTATTGAATGTTAATATAAATATAATTATAATATGGATATTTGACTCCATTGAAAAAAAAACAAGTACTTACGTATCTACTCATGTTTCAATTTCAAGTAACGGAGTTTTTATAATAAGTAAGCTCATTCTAGTAAGATCCCACATTACTGGGTCGGCTTTCCGGACAAATTACAGTATCACATATATTTGTAACATACAATCAAGCCTACGACATAACAGTAAATATCAAACCGCGGACGCAAAAGTAAGAAAAAAGGTTAGGCTGGTGGAGCCGCCATTGTGACGCCAAATTCTCGACCCTTAGGTACCCGTGTATGAATGAGAAAGGTTTCATACAACTATCTGAATGGGTTCATAACGAAAGGCTCACAAATGATTTAGTGTAACTGGGTCAAAGTGTCGGCGAGTTAGCGAGCGGATATAAAGGAGCCGATATGATGCGTGCGCAATGTATGTGCGGACGTACGGCGGCGCACACGACCAAATGTTATAGTATCATATTAAATAATTCGTGTCAAGTTTCTGGTAAAACAGTAAAACTTACATCAGAGAACAGGATGGAGTAAGAATCCAGGGAGAGGCAGATCTGTAACAAACGGAAAACTTTCATGAGTACTGTCGGGTGTAACACGCAATATATCACGTAGTGCTGCTTTTGTGGAGAAGTGTCTTCTCCACAAACACAACACACATTAAATTAGTCATTTTTGATTAAACATTCAGATTAGACCATCACGCAGATATCAAAAAAATATCTGATACGTATTTTTCATTTTGTCCCGTAAACAAAACAGAGTTCGTACGACGTCACTTATCATTACACTTTTTACTGACTTGTGACGTTATTAGCCTCAACTTCCATACGTTTCACCACTTCTAATGATTTGTATGTCTATATTGTTTCAAAGATTTCATGAAACAAAGAATTCAAATCCATTTATAAGTTATATTTGTCAAGTTTTGTCAAATACTCCATGAACGACGCTAATGTTGGTATCGTATTGAACTATAGTTATATGTCACCCATCAAAAACACGTTAATACGGTCTCTCAGATTTGCGGGAACTATACCAATAAGTAATTCTAAATAGGTACAATAATCAACTGCCGAAACCACACAATGTGCCATTATGTAATTAATTACTTAGAATATGTTCAACGGTATTCATGATTAATGGAAAGCGAATGTTCAAGTTAAAACGGTTGTCTGTTGTAATCAATCAGATTCTATAACATATTATAGTTCTTCAGCTACACCTGCAGCGACGGCTATCGAAATAGCTGCTGTTCCGCGAAAAATATAATTAACAAAGTACTGTTATTTATGAGCAGAGCGAACTCGTATCCGTTCAATTAACTTTTATGCTGAGTCATCGAGTTTTTTGTAAAGGAAGGAAATTTTCAATGGCTGATATATTTTATGGTGACCGTCGAGTTTATGCTCCATTCGCAGCGTTTGTTTGGCGGCACGCCAGCTCCCAGTAACCAGTAGGCTCGGAATTCGACAACATTTCAAGAAACGCTTTTTAAAACTGTCCAGTAATATCCATCAGTATAATCGTAAACTGAATTCAAACAAAAAAGACTGAAGTTTGAAAAAAGACAGACATCAACAGAGGTTTCACAAATAATGAGTTTTTTCGATACTGCAAGTTCAAACACATTCACAATGTTTTTTAAACATCTCTAAGGCGAGTGTCGTGATTCTGTGTGTTGCGTGTGCGTGCCTGTCTGCTGGTCGTGTAGGATGTGCACAGCCGTCAGTTATCGCTATCGTAAGCCGCGCCACTCGACGCGCGTACCTCTAATTAAAAACCTAGTATCTTATCTGTCGCGGGACGCTCAATTACCGCCGCGCGCCGCCTGAGGTCAGCTCTCGCGCCGGGAGTCTGCACCCTGTGTGTGTGTGAGGGGGGACATTAATCTGTGTACGCAGCTTGTTACCACACAAGACACTGAGTATTCTGAGTCGAAAGCATTTCTCACAACCATGAACACGAGTCTATGTTAGTTCCTTTCCTTCACTTTGTTTCTCATGTCGCTAAAGTTAGCCGCTGCAGGCTTATTATATTATTTTTAAGCAAACATTCTATTATTTTATCGAGTTATCAATCATCTGAAAGGTTGAGGAATGTTATTATTTACGGAATCCCAACAATTATAAATTGCGCCGAGTTCATTAGTTTCCTTCAAAATCATGAAACTTGGTCTCGTCTTTAATTTCAAGAGATACATAGTGATCTATTACAGTTGAAATCGAGGAGAGATCATTAATAACTTGGCTGTATTAACAACAGGCACAAATTCTAAACAATAGATGCGTACACGTGATACCCCCGAGAGGAAATATTAAAGTTGGTATTGTACTAGTAATATGCGAGAACAGTTCTCAACAACTTGATATACAGGTTTCACTTGCCTTGTCTTTTAAATAGGAATCAAGAATTTATTGAGGAAAATCATAATAAGTTACGAAAAAAACAAAATTTTGTATGCATTATAAGTTTGGTTAGAGCGTTTGAAGCTTGTTCACGATACATTTTATTTTCTTACCAGTACAGTTTTTATATATAGGTATAGTACAGTATTCTGACTCAATACCAGCATAGGTACATAATGTAGGCGGGATTTTATTACACACTCGCAAACTGACGGCGAACTCATGAAGCCGTAAAGTATACCTTCGCTTATAAAAGTATACTACAGTGAACCGTGTTCAAACGCTCAGTTAACACGACGTTAACAGTACTAATAGCATCTATCCTTTTTAACAATGTATAGGAAAACGTGTCAAGTAGTGTCAACATTTTTCTTAATTACTCTGTCCACATAGCCGTGGGCCCCCATAGTACTATAGATACTGTAGATAGGCAACTAGATAAAGCGTTATGATGAAATAATCTCTAATCATTGGAGTAGTGATTGCGTGTCACAGATAACAGCTATCGTGCACGAATCACAGCAGGCAGCTGATAACTGATAATCACACGAAAATTTTCTCATTAGAGAACTTGCATTGTTATACATTAATTAGATAAACTGAAGATTGACATGCCACATCTCAGGATCCCAATGAAGGCGCTAGCAAAGTAGCAGGAAATAACCCTGGTTACTGCTTTAAAATGCAGTAACACTTCTTAAACCCATTGGCAGATGAACGTATAAACTAAAAAATAAAATGTTGGATGCTACATACATACAAAGGCAGGTTAAAAATGACAAATGCCACATTCGTAATTTTTAATCTGCTTTTTTTAATCATTAACTTTAGTCTATTAAACATGTTTGTAACGTAATCAAAACACTACTACTTAATTATGCAAGGTAAACATGTAATTAGTTAACATGATTTTGATGTAAACAAATCTGCCGTGACGTCATGTTTGGATGCGTATTAAAATTATAATGATGTGAAGTTATCCGATATTTGATCATTATGTTATTTGGAACTTTTCAGTGAATTATGCGTGAATACGTGAATTTATAAATATGCGGGATATCAGCATGGATATTCATGTAATTTTGTTATGGTTCACATGTCGATTTAATGTAATGGTGTAGGTTAAATAGGAAAGTAAAAAAACTGTAAAGTATGTTTAAACGTCTCTTGTGTACGACTACAACCTCTTTTATGTAACATCTATATGTCACCACGTAGACTGTCGCTGATCACCGCTCAGTTAATGTTATAGTCTCCCAATGACCTATTTAGTATTAACGCTAACGACCTCATAACCTTTGTGTTGTGAAGAATGCCAGAGGTCAAGGGTGTTCGTCAAATTGTCGTAAAATGTAACGTTCCGCGTCGAGCCCTCGATGCCGCCAGCCCTCACTCAAACACCAATATCGATAGATCTCGACCCTCGAGAAAAAATACATAACGTACACTTGTCAGCTCATCTGTGTAAACGAAATTTGAAAGACAGACATGTGAAGTAAAACTGTGAGCGTTACATGTTTGTGATACCCTGAACTGATTATTGTTTGGTTGGATCAAAAGTTTAAATTGAGTTCCTGAAAACAACGTTGCTTTACCGACGACGTTTCTATTTAGTAAATCAATACAATGAACAGGTAAATCCAATTGTTTTGGTAACATTCTAGTGATTACATTTTCACAAATGATCTCGGGGTAGGTCGAGTCTAAATAACGTAAGTACACACCTCTGCACGGAATTATTTCGAGTAGTGTGTGCCATTCAACATGAATTTCGAAGAAAGAAAATAATAAGCCATTAAGTACTTAGGTAGGTAAAATGGATCGTTGAAAGTTACTGGCAATTTATTTATTTTTTGGGCTTGGTTGATCAACTTTACTTTGGCGTTACTTTTTGATGTAGTTGTGGCGCAATATGCTGAACTGGTTGATTTAATTAAGAACATTATAATAAGAAATGGTCAGCAAAATATGTCAAGTTCCAAAAATCAAATGCACATTATGGCATCCTATTGATAACTTGTTTGAAACAATTAAAAATGTAATTTCGCTATAAAACGTTTAGCGAAATAAAGTCATTTCTTATCAAAATGATCGTAAATGAACTCGTTTCTCTCTTTATAAACTTGCCCTAATTTTTATTACATCTCTATGTAATTCATTTTTATTAAAATTCTGTTTGTTGCTTTCGTTTATGACGTCGACGTGTCTGATTGTATAGAGTATAAACGTTATGTGGACGCACTACTTAGATATTCCTTCGGTTGTAAAAGCAATATATATTTTTTACCTTGTTTAGTCAGAAAGCTCTTCACAGTTTATAGCCCCGTAAAGGTTTAATATCACAACAATACCAAACTAAGTACAACTGTCTCGCGTTCACGGTATGTTTGGTTTCAGACATTTCGTCGCGTAGGCTTCTATATTTGTGGAAAGAAAAAAAAAATGTCGATCCATGAATATTTGTTGTTTGTACTCCTTTTCTAAGAACCTCTCATCGAACAAGCTTCAGAATTTATAAAATCAATAATTTTAGTCCATATATTGCTGTTTATGTTAGTTTCAAAGCTTGTGAAGTAAGCATTTAATTTTAACGTAGCGTCAATCACAGTAACGTTGACGTGCCTTCATCTATCACGTCACAGCGTGACGCGGGACACGCGGCTATGACGTGACACGATCTGTCACGTTATAAGTAATACGAGGAGACTTATCACTTCGATAACACTATGCATTAGGTATATTAATTAGTGAAACCACTAATTAACTAAGTTCCAAGGATTTTGTTCACATTAGGTCTAGAAATTAATGAAAGTCAATTAAACTAGTCGTCGGAACTTCCAAAGTTTCCCGTTGTGATTGTTATCCGGTTTACTAATGAATTCCAAGTGGGTTCTGTGCTGCAAGTTGTGCCGTAACTCACAGGCCGGAGCCGTGCTGCCGGGGCTCGCGGTGCCGGTGCGGCTTACACATGTGACGGCGAGAGCTGTTGCCATGGAGACCTAATCTAAACTAACTTCCTGTGCGACTGTGTGCTTGCTTGTTTAGTTTTTGTTCGATATGTATGTGATGTATGAAGACGTTCGTGTAGGGAATTATTGGAATAGGCGGATGAAAAAACCTAAAAAACGGCCTTTTGTCAGAGTGTAAGCTGGAGGCTTCTGTCACATTAAAAAATCCCGAGTGTGCAATACCAGTTTCCACAAGATGTTTCCGTTTACCTTCTTATCAAGTCACAAAATAATGTCTGTCGGTCTATTTGAATTTTAAGTTTTAAATAAATGATTTAATTTAGTTATTACACCTATGTATGTAGAAAAATATGAAATGTTAATTGTTTCAATGTGGATTAGAAATACTGATCAAAATCGTGTCAATAGGGCAGGCGCTGCGAAAGGCGCGTGAAGTTCAATCAGAGCACGACATTACAATACTAATACAATGACATAACAGAGCGAGTGAGGGCTGGTGAAAGGATATAATTCGATCAGCGGGGACCGGCGCGCCGTAATGCGGGACCCGACATTAACAATGATTTACCGTGTGAATGGGACTTTGATGTTGAAACAATAGGGCCCGGCCAGGATAACGAGTACGACATTAATTTTAGTATGATCATTGAACGTAAATCCTGACTAAATAACGTGGGTTTAATAGCGGCGTGGCAGCGAGCCAACAATGGCCAGCCCTTAACCGCAGAGCAGAGCCGCGCTAGGTCCGGCGCGCGGCTCCGCCCGCCTCGCGCCGCATTCCGCACAACTTCGCTCGTTTCCGATGAGGTTTTTATGTTCCCCATTCATGTGCGATCGTTTATAGTCGCCGTCTGCGACTTGCTCGCAAAGGCCAGTTTGCTAGTTTGCTGTTGCTCGGTTAACTAAATGACTTTATTACGGTAATACAGTCACAAACTACGTAAGTAATGGCGATAAAAGTGTTTCATGGGAGCTATTATAGCAGGAAATTGACTTAGTTTACATAAATGAGAACGTAAATATGTTGCAATGCACAGAACAGGTATTTTCAGAATTAGATCTAAATCTTCAGACGTTATGTCATCATTAACTTCTTCAGTTTCTGATTTTGTCTTGCGATATGTCCTTTAACTTCATGGCATAACATTAAGCAATTATCTTTAACTTCTGTACGAGTACCTTTAATGAAACCTATTTTACCTTTTACAATGCCCTTACAGTGAGGCATTCAATTTGTTTGCTCCACTTTGACGTTCACTTATTCAATTTAGACGGTAATCAAATGTTTACGGTTTTACGTACACGCGAGAGTTTTATTACGCCTGTATTTATAAACGTTATGTACGTCTTCTCATCATAAAATACAATACATAGAAATATCTTGTGTAATCGACAAGTCTAAACAATGACTAAACCGGAAGAGCCTACTTAAACATCTACAAACACTATAGTACATCAAGAAAAAAATCAAAAGAAAGTAAGTACTTTGACGAGCAAATGGTAAACCGTAGCAAAATACGACGTAGCTGAGTCAACTCTACGCCTGCTACGATTTCGTAGCAAACTACGGACCTCCTTGCAAGTAGTCAATTTATTTGGTTTTATGGTCAAAGGGAACTTTCCCTTTTATTTACAAGATCTAACATATGTGACGGGAGTGCGAAATGCTCAGTGAGAAAATAAAACATCTACACTGGAAACGTTTTTATCTTTCCATTCATGCTACAATAGAATAATATTAATATGTATGAAATTATATTAACATAGTATCATGTTATATTTATTTTCTAAAAAAAACCTCATGTAAAATGTTTTAATTAAATATTGAAGAGAATCTAAAACGCTCTAACAACTCCGAAACAAATAATCCACGTAAGCTCTCTTCGGGATTACGTTTGACTTTTGCCCTACAAGTTATAAGCATGAATGAAAAGTCAAGGCTACTGACATTTAACTCACGTTGAGGTTTGTGAATTACTTGAAATATCATCATAGTATTACCAAAAATTACTACGCCCACGCCACGAGGACTAGAAGACGGGGCTAAATGTTACAGAGTTTATTATCTGTAAGAATGCCTGGAGGGTAGCGCTGTCGCCAGGACGATGAGGGCGCTGAGGGCTGAGGCACCAGCTGAAGCCAAACATGAATGAAAACGCTCACGCCAGTACAGAACTAGCACTCATTGAGAGATTAATAATAATTTGACTGACAAGCATTTGTGCGACTCGTGAATGATGATGGGTCTCGGTGCTTTATGTATGTCATTGGAATGATTGCGAGAACTCCCGCGACACAAAGATTGAATTATTTGCAGGAACTGTTTTTATAAAGGAAAAATTATTATGAAGAGTAAAAAAGATGTTTTAACAAATGTGTGGGATATCAAAATTATTGAACATGAGTGTGAAATCAATTTAGAATTTCCAGTAGTAAGCTTAAATGGAGCAATAGGCGTGTCGCTGTGTTCACGTCTCAGCCGCATCCGCGTGGAGCTTCTGCTTGATGTTCTGCCACGTGGCCTCCTACGTGTGGCCTTGACTCTGCCTCACTAGGGGCGCGCGCCCGCTCCGCTCACAATCTTCTGTCTCGACTCGCCTCGGGGAACTTGCTAGTAATTTGATTCGTATTTCATTCATGATTCCTCTAATATCATTATTGTACAAGTACCAAGAAATACGTCACTTTGTAAAATCTATATTAAATTAAACGCATAACTGAGTTTAGGGCTGGTACTATATAGTTTTACACAGACATAACTCCAATTGATATAACACAGTTACTTTGTATGATCCCATATCTAATATAAAGTTTTTGTTATGAACAAAACTTATTTCATAACAAATTATGAAGCCGGAGTAAATTGAATCGTGTATTGTGGACGTGGTACTTATGTAGGCGGATCGTGCGGATCATGCGAATCGTGTCGGTCGTGTCGGTCAGGGCGGTCGTAAGGCCAGTATTAAGCCAATTAAAACTTGTGTCCCGTGTGGGAGCCCGCGAGCTTGCGCGCTGCTCAGGGCAGGAGGACTACAGACAGATCTTATTGAAAGACTGGGTGACAGCATTCATATTTATTCTTATACCGATTTCAGCACTACGTTTGAAAATTAATTTTTAAAACTTTTATTCTATCCTGCTAGTACTGAGATCAATACCAACATCAGGAAAACGGTTAATTAAGAAGTGGAGGCTCTCTACGACAAACCTTCTCGTTCCTTAGTACAGTAGTACAAAGTAAGATAATGAGTATTCAGCAGCCGCTTGAGTACCAGCTCGTGGAGAAGGGTCACTTCTCAATAATAACAGATACTCAAACGAGGCTACTTACTTTACGCTCTCTCAAATGTTGTGTTCCCGAGATGCAGATAAACAAGGCGTCAATTGAATATCAGTGATATAATAATATTCCACTACTTTCATCAAGTCTTAAACTAAGCAAAGCTTGTATTATAAGTTGTTGATAAATGTAAGACATGCTACTGATAAATACGACCTAGACACAGAACAAATCCGTTTCTTGGGTGAGATCGAATCCCATTATTAAATTTTAAACTTCTATCATGCGGCATATTCTCGCGGCAGATTCCGAAATGTAACCAGTATTCTTCGCAAAGACAAGTCAGCTACTCAAGCCAACTAGCTATCAAAAAGTATAAACAAACAATCCGTCCTAAAACATTGAAAGTGCCTCTATACAGTGAGGCTGCGTCCCCTCGAGCCGCGAAGTGTCACAGCGTTTGCATTGGCGCGATGGCGGTGTTTTTATTGGAGCGAATACTTCAGCACTCGAGCATACTTCATTGTCGGGATCTGAACAAATATTTTTATAAAACTCTCCTAAACATTGGGCGGAGGATTTCGGCGGACGCTTTCAATAGACCCTCTGAAACAAGACACGTTCCGCGTTACAATGAGGACCTGAATTTTTTAACAAATGTTTTTTTTTTCTTTATAATGAGGACAAAAGGACGAATGACGTCTAGTGCCAACAGTTTTAAAAGCTGCTTTGTTTATTATAATAATGTACTCGTAGTAGAGGTATAACAGACTATTTTTTTTTAATAATTAATTCTTCTTTCAATAAAAACAGGTGTTAAATATTTCTTGGTCACTGTAGCTGGTCAAAGGAGCAAGTAGCCAGGCACATGTATGACATGCTTACATTCCTACTTGCCTACTAATATTATAAATAAGAAAGTAACTCTGTCTGTCTGTCTGTTACTCTTTCACGTCTAAACCACAGAACTGATTTTAATGAAATTTGGTACAGAGATAGAGTTGACCTTGAAAAAGAACATAGGATAGTTTTTATCTCGGACTTTTGAAGAGTTCTCTTGGAAACGCGATATTACCGACCTCGGTAATATCGGCGAAGACTCGGGCGAAAAGCTAGTTATCTATATATCATAACAATATATTACGACATATTAAACCACTTCCTCCCGGCAACATGCCCGCCGCGTCAGTTCCGTATCGACGAGCAAATACCACAGGGGAGTCGGCAGAGAGCGATGCTCTTAACCATAATTGAAAGCATTCGCGCTTGCATGACCGACGACAGAAACCAAATAAGAAAAGAAATGTAAATTAGCTTAATTTTCATTGTTTTACATCTGGGAATAATGAATAATTAACATCTACTAGGGCTACAAAATGCTTGGTAAATAGATTGAAACAGAATCAAATCATATCAAATTGTAAATACTTGCTGTATAAGTATGGACCTATGTTTCGAAGGGAAAATTACAACGAAACAGTATTTACATAGACACCTCCGGGATGTGCTAGTAATGTATGTAGCTCGGTCTAAGCACACAGTTTGTCTGCGCAGCGCACTGTTTGCCGCTGATAACAGCTGATAGCGCACTAGACTATTGCTACCTAGGAAGGAGTGGACATGATACTCTAGGAAGAAATTTCCATGCAGTGTACAAGAATAGTACAGAGCTACGACACCCAAGATAACAATATAAATACAAACACGTAGGTACATCCAGCAAAATATCACTCTTCTGTGACGAACGACACGAACAGTGATCAAAGTCACATGACACTGGACATTTTAAGATTATAATGCATAGGTCCTTTAATAGAGACATCATATACCACCAAGCTTTTTTCACTATATCTATAGTTGTGTGGTAAAATGCCTATCGTCATGTTCATTAACCTGTAGAAATCTTTAAGTAAAAGAGAACAAACCGAGATATGTGTAGAACTCCCGGCGAGTCCCGGGACTGGCGCAGTTTTGTAACGTTTGCGGTTTCCAGGCCTACATTATTTCAGCTTTTTAAATCTCGACCTTTTTCGCAAAGCTCTACGGGGACACAAACAGCCTTTACCTGACCCGGTATGAGTTGCTTTAAATGTTTACATAATTGGAGTGTTTGCTTGTTTATCAAGGAAGTCGAGCGTGTCTGTCATCGCTGAAATCAGTCCAGCCAGTTTAGCCAAGATCTAGTTAACTAGTTGTGCCCTTCAATAAGTTAATCGGTAGCACGCTCAACTAGACACAGTCACCCACGACAAACAATCCTGTAACAGATTCACGCACTGTTTGACAATTTTCTTATTTATCAACCGTATCAGAACCAAAATCTAAATTGCCACATTTAGTTAAATTCACAAATGTAACGAATTCATTGCAAAGCAACGTCATTCCGGCGTTATCTTCAATTGATATTTAAATTACGTTTTATTGTATCTCTGAAAATTGTTCTGAAGCAAATAAATAAGTGAATTATCGAGGTCGTAACAAAGTTCTAATTTAGACAAATAGTCGAAACTAAAGTAACGACTTAATTATTTTAAATGCTTCCAAATTAATTGGATTGTCACCCTTCAGGCAGTATGGAGATGTAGGCCAATTAATCCAAGATGTAATATATCGTTCAGCTAAAGATTAAGAGGAGATAAATGTCACTGTCTGCTGATTACAGATAGAATTAAAGTCTTATTCGAGACTCGTCCACTCCAATTTATAGCTATTCATTTAGATCTAAACATCGATTCGTAGAAAACGTAATACCATTCAACTGAGCTGTTTTCTGAATTTTGACTTTTTTTGTCTCTTGTAGCGGGGTGGAACAATACGTCAGACACACACTAGTGGGCTTTTCGAAATCTAGATGAGTTCTTGAGAACGTATGATGGATGTATGATATAGGTCTCCTGTAGGTTCTACACGTAGGCTCGCTGCGGACACGGAGCACCCCCCCCCCTCCTCCCGCCTGCTCCTCCTCCCCCGCAGAGACCTGCCATTGTTTCGCTTATAATTAAAAAGTACCGAAGCAAGTTCACTGGCTTTTTCTAAAGAACAAGGAAATGAAAATGTAAAAAATGATTTTATGAAGTTTCAGTGACCGGTGCCTTCTGAATGGCTAAAAGTCGGGGTTCTTTTAATTCTTTGTGCAGTATTACGGCGGACGTTACAAAAATGTTAATTAACATTATCAAATGCTTTAGAAGTTTTAATTTCCAGCAGTTAAGGCTGGTTTTGACGAGAACGCTAGCTTACGGTTGGTTACGCTAGGTTACGTTATGATAGCTAAATTTACATTCAGGTTAAATACAAATTTTATTTATTAACAAGAGGTTAAGTAAAGGTGTTAAAACGACTATCACTTGAACGTTGTTTTATTACATTTTTTCTCTTTATATTGAATGGACATACACGCATACTTAAAGGCAACATTCCGCTGTGCGTTCTAACAAGGGAATGTTACTCAAACGAGTTGCCATTTCTGCAATGCCTTGTGTGTGCTACGTAGTTGTAGCTGTGACAGCCGGGAGGTAAGACCACAGGACTGTCGTGAGCTTGTCACGAACCCGCCGCCGCCTCGTCAGCTAATAATTAGGGTCTCCGGTTGGGTCCGAAACTAGTCAGGCGATCCCGATAAATAAGCGTGAGTAGACCGTTGCATCGATTAATTTTGTAATCTATGTTACTTTAAGTCGAATCGTACATATGAAGTAATGCTTTAGGAAAAGCTAATAATTTGAATTTATTTATGATATCTTAAAAGAATCCTCTCATTCCATCCTCTTCATAGAATCTACAAAGAATTTCAATACATATTCCTTTCTGAGAAAAACAAATCGTTATTAAAATTTATGTCACTTAAGGTAAATGGATTGCTACCGATCTCGTTATTTACTGGAAGCATGTTTTTTCATTATTATATTATGCTTTCAAATTCAATATAGGTGCGTGTTTTATTTTTCTTTTTTTTTTATTGAGTGAACTTCGTTAGAGTTCTATCAAAGACAATTGTTATTAAGCATCAACTGATGTTGATAATGCTATTTTGACTTCCTATCACCGCAAATATACATAATATATAATAACATTGTATGTCCACCACAGCGGTACAGGTCCCGCGCCCTTCACGGCTGAGGCGCTCGCTACTCACACAAGTCCGCTAGTGTTTGTCAAACAGGTAAAAAGGTTCAGTAATTGTGTATTACGTTCGCTCATTCGTCAATGTCATGTTGCTAAATGTATTGTATCGTCAGCTAAGTGGATGGAAATAACACCCATTATATTATGAAACGCGTTTAAGAGTTATGAGTAAGCTGACGGGCGCGTGGCGGTGAGACAGTTACTCAGACATCACGAGTTGTTTAATTATAAATGAAGGGAGAGCATCGAGATGGAGAGTGATATCTTAATACTTCCTCAAAAAAATATAGGGGTCTAAATAAGTATTTGAACAAAACAGAATTTTGACTAGATGTATGTAGCTGTGTCAAGTAATTTAACATCGGTTGACATTACTTACTTGCAAAAACATTACAACATGTTTTAAATCATTTGCAAACTGTTTTCATAGAAATGATTGAACATAAAGGTCCGATGTTGTCGTTACATTATGGGCTTGTTGTGAGAGACGGCCGAGGGCTGTATACCGGTCACCACGAGCAGTACTACAATCAAACAAGCTGTTTGTGGAGGTGACTATCTACTGGATACAGGTACTAGGTACCGATACTTGTGTCCCTCGTACCCTTCTAACTTCATGATAATATAATTCGTGCCATTTAAATTGTCAACTTCAAGCGATCATTATTTTGATCGTTTATTACTTTGTTGAGGCTTTTTTCGAAGGTACGTTAAGTAAAAAGAAATATAATTATCACAATTGTTAAAGAACAAACATTTCCAAACCGGTATGTTTCCATGTTAGATTTGATAATATCAACAATCTTGAATAAATTAACATTGTTTCTCGAAGTATAAAGGAGAATTTGTAACAGATCCGACATAAAAACTTTGTAATGTTTTATGTTTTTGTCGTGACATAATGAGGGAAACTCCTAAATATATAACGCTGGCTCCTTTAATATTAGCGTGTATTTTATAACGATGATAAATAAGAAGATTAATTCATACGGAACCAAATGTCTAATTAATTGTTATTTTAACAATAAAATTAAACTGTACACAGCTCAGTAAATCGCACCACTGAACATATAACTGTTTCCTTACTACAGCTGAAAGTTCTGTAGCTCGCTCTGATCCCTGGCAAATCTTTAGTGTTTTTGTTATTTTGGGATAAGAGTTTGTGAGCCGGAACTGATAGCAATCAAAAGTGATTTACCGGGGCCTTGGTAACCGTACCTTTGGTAAAGATGCAACCAGAAATTTAAAAAACGGAAGTTTGAAAACATTTTCAAAAGCCTCTTACACGTGGAGCAAAAAGGCTGGAAAAAACAGATCTCATTTTCGTGCATAATTTAAATTAAAACATATGCCTTTAGGCACCTCAGCGATAGAGCTCAATTACATGAAGGATAGGTAATCCTTGTAAACATAAATAACATTAGCGTCGGTAATCAAGCGGAGCAAGCAAACAGCAATACTGCTGTAATTAGCTATCACGTTTGCTGTCGCTAACTTTATGATTACGCGAACATGCTCGGAAGGATTCGTGGATTCTTGTTCCCTCGCAATAGACATATTTTCATTAATACTTGATACTGAATACATTTCAGATTATTATTTTACTAAGCAGTTTGCCTATACGATTGAGAGTAGACAAGAATAAATCAGAAATCATCATGTTATCGATACGAATATGTAATACTAATATTTTCTCATTGGAGAAAGAAATGCCTATACTTCGAGAGCTGTCTCTTAAATAAAGTGCCCGAGATTTGCTGAGATTAGAATTTGGTGTCAATCTCAATGCCTGCCCCCACACGGTTTACATACAGAAACAAGGTACCGTCTACACGGCAGAACCGTTTAGTAAACATAGCTCCTAATTTGTGGCTTAATGTATTCGGCGTCGGTTTGTTACGCGGCTGGAGTTAATTCGCGACGACCGAGTGATCGCCGAGAGCGCGCCCCCGCCACAACACGCACTGATGTTAACCTGCTCAGAACCTATTTAACGATATAATGATTGTTCTTCATCACATATTCACAAATAATTGTTGTTTGTTTGGTTGTCATTTGTACAATAACTGACGACTTTATTTACCTATCATCGTGTCTGCCAACACGCACAATAACCACACAAAAATGTAACGACCCTCATCGTATAGTTTCGATGATTATTCTTCTATTAGCAGCACTTAAACAATTTGTATCTAATGGCTCGCCATGGAACAGGCATATTATTGTTAATAATAATAATATAATATAATATATCCGGGGACAACTCACACATGGTTATCTGATCCCAAGCTAAGCAGAGCTTGTGTTATGGTAACCAGACAACTGATAAACTTACTTATATATTTCTAAATACATACATATTATAGATAAATTACACCCAGACACCAGAACAAATGATCATGCTCATCACACAACATTTGTCCTTATAGAATAAACTTATTGGTTTACCACAGAGTTAATTTACGACACCGGGCAGTAAAGTTTCCTTTTATCCACCGCTAAGATTGTTTAAAAAACGCAATTTTCCTTCATATAAGGTGTTACTTTTTCTAATGAACATTTGCATTTAAAAAATATGTTTCACTGAAATCGCACAACGGAATGAACGAGCAACATTAAAAAAAAAAATAACAAACCCGCATTCCGCCGAAGCGATATGAATCTCTCAATAAATGTTAATGTTTTAGTTCATGTTATGTTCAAGTGAGTTCGTTCACATGCTTAATGTTAGCTACATTAGGAGTTCCAAAACTTCCAGCACAGTGGCGCCACAGCGGCCAACTGCGGTCTCTACAAAAACTTAGTAAACAATGTTCAGTGGTATAATGATGGCACTTACGTCAAATTAGGCAGTTTGCATTAGCACAAGTTTAGAGTGAGGCCTCCTCACGTCACCACAGCGTCCTACTCTTCGCTAACTATTCTCCCCGTGATTGCCGTCTGCGCTGCGTCCTACGTAACGCGCACACGTACATCTCCACTTTATTTCCGCTCGGCAGAGATTTTCACCGTAATGAGAAACGCTCTTACCAAGTTTGTCTTCTAGGAATTAGTTGTTTAGGCAAAGTAGGCTTGTTGACAGTCTGCCCAAATTCCGACTCTGTAAATATTATGTATCTCTCACAGCGAGCCATACATTCAAGTTTGTACCTTTAAGAGCTTAAGAACCAAGATTATTGGGGAGCCCGTGCTGGTATGACTGCACAAGTCGATCGATCACAGGTGGAGCTACGCTTGACACGATCGGTCCGTAGATGGGTGATCTTTGTCATGACGAGTTCCTCCTTATTTCGAAAGTCAAGTTAAATTGTTTGTTACGGGTGTTAATACATCTTTGACAGTTGTTATGAGTAGTCAAAAAGTCTGACAACCAGTTTAAGGGGTACCGCGCTACGACGAGATGAGCAGTCCCTCCTTGAAAAACCCTGTTACTTTGCTGCATCCGGTTAGACTGGAAACCGACCCCAACATAATTAGGAACAGGCTAGGACGACGACGATTGTTGGCAATGTTACAACATTGTGATTGTGACGTTATCAATTATTCATCATCAATTATTTGTGACAAGTTATTGTTTTCCTCAATTATTGTTACAAACAATTTAAACATGCCGATTGTTTTCCTGCTTGTAGCAATCGTTGAATCGTCGAGGTTGTTTCGTAGCATTATGTGTTTTTTTTTCAGAATCATATTTTTATATTCTCATAAAATGGGTAAAGTAACTTTAAACTTTATAACAAGGTCATAGTATAAAGGTCAAGTTACAAGCTAATCAATTTCCTCTCCACTGGAAAACGAGGTTCAATAATACATTCTGGGATAATTAATTCTAACAGCAGGGGCCACTCTAAGGTTCGTGCACCGCTCCCAACTAATCCTATTTGCAGTCACTGTTCAACAAGCACGAGCACCAAGCCTTGTACCCCCCCCCCCACACTTAGACCCTTCACTCTCTACTATAGCTAGCAAGTACATTCCGACAGAATTGTTAAACGTTCAGCATAACGACTTTACCATGAACAAACTTAAAGAAACAGTCCTTGAACCGCAACCCTTAGTGAAATAACTAGCGATTAGTTTGTGAACGACAGAAAAGCTTAATGAAAAAACGTGTGACATGACAATAAAAAATAGTCCATTCTAAATCATGTACATCAACATCAGCCATTGTATGACACTTGAACCCTTTACAGAGATGGTGATCAACGATGTACAAACTGTGTAACGACTGTAAACGTGTAATGGTCCATCAACTTACTTTTAAATCAACGAGTACGCGTTCGTATTCGCGATGGGCGCCTGCGTCCCGCACGCCATCGCTCTCGCACCCTAATATAATACAACCGTCGCGCCGCGACACGCTGTCGTTGTGTTTCCAAATCGTAACTCCGCTGCTTCTCGTCACTCGACGCTAACGAATCCTTCAGCAAAAGTTTTAAAGCTGTGTCTTAATCACTGAACTGTTTGTTTACTTACTTTTCTCGGAACATAATACTCACAACACAATTTAGATAATTGAAACCGAAGCTTGTTGTCATTTGTAGATTAGTTTTCGTGAGCGCAAACAGAGTGATCTGCTGCGAACTCGTTAAGGAGTCGCTGCATCGCAGACGGTGCGGGCTCGGTGTCCGCGCTCAGCAAATGTTGGGAGCATACGCTTTAGAGCAATCACAATAAATCTTAACTATTGAGTCATCAATCTTCGTCGCTGAGGAACAGTTGCTAACTGTCTATGAGCGCTGCCAGAGACGCTCGCAAGCGAACAAGCTTTGTATATGTAGTAAATCTTTGTTACGAAAACATGTATTTAAATTGACGTTAGCTAACAAGGATTAATATCGGTATCGCGTGTGCGATCACTCTGCATATGTTATGGTTTCAATCAATATACATTTAGTAAATAGTTGGCAACTTGGATAAGATTTTCATAAACATCATATTTTTAAGAAATATTAATTTTATGTAGAAGACCCTGGTCTTCCAGATCAGTAAATGATCGAAATAAAATCAGTCTGCAAATCTATAAGTAGGTACCATCCGTGCTTACTTTAGAAACTACTTTTTTTGTCCGTTGTCAGAAGAAGTTTATTTGTTTCATTTGTTTACTTTTTTATTTGGATTGAAAACGATATATGTAACTACAGCATTCCCGTTTTTTTAATTATATTGAATTACTGCCTCGCTTGGCCAACCATTCCGTTTTGTCATCTAATAACACACAAGTTTATGCTCAGAAGACGCTGGAGTCATAAAAAACCATTAAATCATATCTTAGCGACTTTCTCAATCTTCCCTTCCCTTGGAGATGAACAAGTAAAGCGATGGCTTCATATCTCACAAAACTTTGTCCTAAATGAATAACCTCGGTTTACAAAAACCTCGCCAAGTATCACGACCATGAATAATTGAAACGTCTCCCGAGTTTTATTGTTTCTCCACTAACCTTAATTTGTTTGTAAGGGACGCGGCGTATTTATAACGTCTCCATAATTGTGGTGTCCGCGCTGCGCCCGCCGCCAACAACTTTAGCTTTGCTCCACCATTTGTTTTGTGTTAATGAAGAAAAAAGAAAAAGTATTTAATAAATACCTCTGACTTTCTATTTAAAAAGCTGTCAGTTTCGTTATCTGAGGTGTCTCAGGGAGTTAATGTCTGTCCCCACTTTAACTAGTGTTTACATCTTTTCAATTGTTTAGCGAGATATAGCGAGTGGGCATGGAAGTATTTTATTTCGTAAAGCTGTCATAAGCAAAACATCTGTAACTGCTATTTAATTAAATCTCGCCTTCTTTGCGTAGACTACACAATATTAGCATTATTATTTTTACTAGGAACAAATGCTTACTTATATTTACACATGAACGAACTTCATATTAGAAATACCTCAGCTGCCATTTAAGTTTGACTCTTAACTGATCATTGAGTGAAAAGATTTTTATTTCTCGTTTTGTATTATCTTCCGACCTCGTTCAGTTTCCTCCACTCCTATTGGAACAAAACTTGACATTTTCCATTATTCCGTATTGATTCGTGCCTTCAAAAATATCAACGATTTCATCGAAGAGCTATACTGAAATAATATTTCGATTTTCGCTTGACGAAGTTATTACAACTGATTACTTCACGCTCAGTGGGGCGAAGAAACAATAAATTTAATAATAAAATAGAATCATACCTTTCATAATGTTAAAAAAATGTTGTTTTTTGTTTCAGATATTTTGTTAGACTTATCTAGGTACATGACCGTGCATGAAGTATTCGTAGCACCTACGACACTACCCAGTAACCAGGCTACACAGATGGCTACGTGATGCGTAGCATTATAACTGTGACAGGTCACACCAAACTCAAGACGTGATATGTTAATGTCGGAGCTTAAACTTGATCACATTATGTTTAACTGGGTCTTGTAAGGTAATTCGAGCCGTCACCTTAGCCCATCTTAGACCCCTTGATTACAAGTACAACGCACATTACGAATGTAACGAACATCGCAGAATTATAGGCTAAAACAAGCTTCCTATGAAATATTCTGCTACGGCAAAACTCTTTGTAAATTGATTGGCCTTAGGAAGATTAAATTCTATTTCCACACGATATTGTTAAAAGTCTGTCAAACCAAGTGCATATTACCATACTCCTAACTTATCAGAAAAGCTATGCCTAAGCTGTAAGAACTAAGGTTACCGTTCTTTATTATCAGACGTATCATTATTAATTTCATTAACTTTTTCATGAAGTGACTTGTGTAGTATTTTTCAAAAAAGAACGTTAATTAAGCACGTTACTCGAGGCCTTCGTTAAGATTACTTAATTAAAATATTTTTAAATTCGGAAGCTGAATTACGTTAGTAAGGTTCACTTAGATTTACTTATAAATAGGTAAAATATATACCTAGGTCCAGAGGTTAAGTGACAGGATATCTACTGTTGATAATATCGGACACATCCAGCAATTATTGCATCATTTTTATTAATTATATAAATTATTTCAAGAGAACCATTACATATTGTACAAACATTGAAATAATTTCGCCTACTTACATATCTTAATGAAATAATATAACCCTTAGGCAAACGAGTGAGTGCACGGCACATCGCGCATTACCAAATAAAAAAAACTTCTCGGTATTTTTTACCGAAATATGAAGTGACTGACGTGACTTCACACAAAAATAAGGAGGTAGAATTAATAAGGTATCATATGATGAAGGTATCAGATGAATAATACAGTGTTGTGAGAGCAGGGCAGCGTGACCGGGCCCGATAAACGACGCGATCAAAAATGTATCCAACACCGCTCTGACAAACGGAATATCACAACAAACGTCACTGTTGCTCTTTATATTTTTAAGTAAGCACTCAATTATTCTGTATACATAATGAAACCAGTTAAATACCTTAACGTTGTTACCTCGCGCTTACAATATGATTAAAAAAATACTTGAATTACTTAATGAACAAATGAGTAATCAAAAACAAAATAGACTAGCTCAACAATGCAAATATACGTATTACTTCTTTCAAATTTAAAAATAATTAACTATTTTTGTGTACCCTTGAAATAAAATCAAGTAAGTAGGAGAGGCTCGACAACGAGCACAGTTTCTCCGCACGTGACGTCACGTTCAAAAGATCTCGGAAAATCCCGCTTAATGTACTCCGAGTAATTGCCACTATCCCAATTGGAAAACAAAAACAGTGAATATTGGGTGTCCATGTGTTGCTGTGCATACATCCTCATTCCTCTCCCAGCCATGAGGGTGTGATGTGCGAGCGGAGGAATTTGTTGTCTGCCCGGTAATTACGAAGAGGGTGTCAAGCAACTAGCGCAAACAACTCCATAGAGGTTATTATGATGCATATTTGATATAATACATAATTACACGTAGGTAGCCCGAACACGTAGGAGCCTGATGCAAGCAGCAATCGAGGAGACTTATGTCCAGCTGTGGACGAATATGGGCTGATGATGATGATGAACCTAACATAATGGAAACAAATAAAAATTTGCACATTGATTTAAAACTATTTCGAACAGCAACTACTCGGTGTCGATCGAACCTTATGTCAAACGTGGAACAATTGTTATTTGTATCGGACGGTAATTACAAATGAGCGCCCCTCTCATATCCCCCTCGTGTCACACCCCTCTCAAGCTGACCTGTTGTCATAACTCGATGGAGGCCACTTCATTGACTAAGACTACATGAATTACAGATATCGTTGAAATAGGAACACGTCGCGGTGAGCTGTCTGCATGAGCAATATCTCGTGTAATCCGATTGGAACCGTGTCAAGTGGACAAAGTAATTGCTTGCCGCAGCATATCTATCCATCGCTAGAGATCTTTAAATCCTACGTTTTATCGCTGCAGGTGGATCAAGTGGCATTAATATTGCAGAAACAACCGCCGCGCGGAACAAGTGATCGGATCAAGTGCCAGGGAAAAGATTGGACGATAAAGTACCACTGCTCGTAAAACTAGTTTCAAGTGAGGTTTCAGCTCCACTGGCATGTAAGTTGTGATGGGCCCTCGTCCCGCAAACAATACGGCTACAATTTGACTGCAACACATGTTCGCCAAAAAATGGAACAATTACCTTTTGGCAGCAAACGAAGCGGACTGCTCTACAAAGAGATATGAGCGTTTCATTTCAGTGTTGTTTTAAATGCACGACACTAACGTTACAATGAAAACAAAAAACTGTCGGGACGAGTCACGTTAGGCAACATAATAACAAGACCACGATTTTTGTAAGGATAGTTGTTATGAATATTCGTATAAGTACTATATAGCATTATTATCGCACGAAGCAAGCTCAGCCGCCTCGCCAGACGACTGAATTTTATAGCTTCGACGGACGAACTCAATAGAATTGAAATGGATAAGAGAAAAACAGACATGAGTTCACTTCAAGGTATATTATAGCTCTTGAACGGCATGAACTCATGTACAGTAAAAATATTTGCTTGTGGTTCAAATGTTCTAGAAGCGATGAGTTTAGGGCTTGGATATTGCACCTGGCTTAATATTTCGGGTTGTGCCCTTTATATATGTTGTAGTCGGCTTTCACTGACCCATGCGGGTGCCAAACGAGGCAAGTTACCGAAGGGATAAGTATAAAAATCACCTTGAAATCCAATTTAAGACGAATGATAACAGAAGATAAATAACATCAAATCATGAGCGTTTCTAAAAGGCCAGCGAACTCTTAAATATCACCTTACAACTGTGTGTAATACATTTTTTTCTCGCCGTTTTCCATGTGGCACTATTCTCACTCTCATGAATGTCTATTAATACATATGTTTAAGAATTATTTCATGACCCCCACATATATTTATATTTCGACGAGCTTCTGCATTTTATATGTCAGTATATATTATGCCAAAAATTAAATCTAATTAAAACGATAAACTCTAGTCAAAAATTATATTATTTATATAAAGGGTAATAATAGGGTAAATAGACCTACTTATAAATACATTATTGTTTTACGCAGTCCATAAGTACCAAAATTAACCATGTGATGTATCTTTCTTAGGAAGCGTCACAGCCACCTGTTGCTCTACCTGCTAAGAGAAACACACCATGAAGACCTCACTAAGAACAATCAGGATGGCATCACCTAGCCGTCTAGCGCAGTAGGTCAACTCTTAACAATACTCCAAGACAGCTCGAACTCAGACTGTAGCTAACTAAGTGTATTCTGTGTATTGGAGCGGCAAGAACACGCTGAAAGGATTCAGTTACCCGAGTTACTCTGCTTTGACGAATTGTATTCCACCTGGCTACAAGGAGAGCAAACCGTCCGGGACGCGCTCTTCTCTTGAGAGAGTTTGTAAACATGCTGCAATAAACTATAGATATAGAAAGGAAATAACGGATTTACTTGGTATCTTCTATTGTACTAATGTATATCCCAATCTAAGACATTTTAATACCTAATTCCTACGTGATAATCTGTGTACACAACCCGACACACACATGATTACACTAGCGCTGTGTGTGTGAGATAGCTAACTATCACGTGTCTTGTCTTAATGCAGACATTTTTCTTGGGAGCCCGGCATGCCACAGGTCGTGATTTGATCCGAGGAGTGTGCAATTAGAGAGGGTCCTCCCCTCCACCCACTACTAATCCCCCCCTCGCGCTCCGGTGTCGGCCGCGACCCACGTCCTCTGCCCTCATCCTCGGGCGGTGTTTGCTCGTCGTGAGTCACATGTAAGCCATACCAATCACGCGGAAAAATCCCCCTTTATTGGATGCGAGGCACGGCCCCTTCATTATTAAAACCTGCTATTGATACGCGCTAATGTTGCTTCCGTAAACACTGGCTTAATCTTGCCACATTGGGAGAGAACCAGACAGGTGGCGATACTAAGAATTACAGGATATCGATGAAGCTAATCTGATTGAAATGTTGCTTTGGCTTATGTTGTTCAATACGAAATTGATCGTAATTAATCCTGATAAAGTAAATCGTAAATCGCGTCGCAGAGCATGGTGTGGTTAGTAGCTATCAATGCAAGTGCCCTGCAGGCTGTGCTCCACAACTGCCAGCTCCCAGCGCTCGCTCACTTCGCAGCTCTCGCACTCGTAAATAGCTTCACATCTTTCTCTGGAGCTCACCGGATTGAAGTTTTATTTGCGCACTTGTTATCGCGAGACGCTTTACGGATAACTATTTACTGCGCGTTTGATCGTCTTAAAGCGTTAACATTTCTCCCCAGTGAGCACACAAACCATTAAATAATGCTATTTATAGTGTACAATACAATGACTCTAATTAGTACACGTAATGACATTGTGTTGTATTATCACGCTTATATTTCCCTAAGGGGTAGGCAGGGGCGTGCTGGTACCCCCCGCGGTATTTTAGTTATGTTTCGTAAAAATAGGATCAAGCAATCAATTAAAAAGTAAAAAGAAAAAGTTGACTTCTATATTCTCTTTGAAGAAAGTACGCAAGGTATAACTGTATTGTTTGGCTGTTTTCATTTTTCTTTGATTTGAATACACTTGACAAATCGCAAGCCTCTCTAACGAATCAAGTCATTGAAACAAGCCTCCTGCGTGCCTATTTATAAAAACCTTGTCAAGTGCGAGTCAGAATCACGACACTGAGGGTTCCGTGTAAATATGATTAAGAAAAACAGGTTGAGTGATAAATCAATTTAGGGCTATCCACAAATATATTTGTCATCTTACAAATCTATGAACGGTTCAATCGTTGCTTAACATCGATTTTCATTAACTGTTCTTATACCCTCAAACCAAATAATTCATACTGTCAAATATCTAGCTTTAACGGTTAATGAGATACAGCCTGATGATAGACGGACGGCCACTGACAGCGAAGCTTCAATAATAGGGTCAGGTAGGTAGGGGTTCCGTTTTAATAATTTAGGTATAGACCCTGATCAGAAACCTTATATTAGTAGAAAGTCGAACAAAAGAGCCACTAGTCATTTGGAAATTGACTGATACACTTATTAATATTGCCTAAATAGCAACATAAGTCAGCGCAATAGTATTTATTGATGAAAGTTATGAAGATTGCAATTAGTAAGAATGCAGATACTACATATGTAAACAGGGGGTTGTAAATATCAGGTCCGGTTATGATGAGTTACTGAAATAAAACGTAGCGCGTTTAGACATGTACAGACAGAAGGATTATAAAAAAAACATAGATTACTATGAATGTTCATGTAATATAACTAGCTGTAACACTCATATTTGTCTGCGTAGTTATAAAGTAATACTCATTATTCGGAATTGACACTGACAGGACTGCGTATAATATATTTATTCGGCATCATGTCTAAAGTTATAAGCGCCATTTTCATTTTTTTCTCGTATTGGTACGAGAGGCTTTCAAGTCACATCCCTATCTGGTTTCGTTTCCTCGGCTCACATTTTCCCTACATTCACACCGATTGTGTTAAGGTTATTCTTGACAAGGGATCGACAAGGCGTTATATCCCAATGACTTGACTGTTGTGATGTGGGTTCCTTGTCTGTGCAAGGTAAAACTGAACCAATCCACCGCCAAACGTACAACGTTTCATAAATCGCTGTTGCAATTGATAACGTTTCGTTACCATGACAGGGTTACCTTGAAAAACTTTATGCCTTATTCCAAAGGTAACAGTGAAACGGCTCTAGTGATAGTATGATTAATTTGGTATTTATGGTGAATTTGTGTGGTTTAATCTTGCGGCAATATTGTGTTGGACGTGTCAGGAAATGTCTTTGTGATCGTGTTATTAGCGAGCAGCAAGAGGCTCGTGCCCTCCTAATCCCTCCGTCACTTTGGGCCATACACCGGGGAACGGTCCGAATAACACCACAGATTAACCGTGTGACTTTGTTAAACGTTTAAGTATCTTAAACAAAGGTACAGTTCCAATGGGTATCCTGAAAACCTTGTGAAGACAACTTAATACGCGATGGAGTTTATCGGAGACGCTTTGAACTGCATACCTACATATGTATGTAAACGTTGACTTTGCCTGGACTAAAATATAGAGTAAATAAAGACATGTGATAAAACATCGGATGAAAAATAAAACCTACGTTACAGGAAATTGGTTAAAAAAGAGCATGTTGACTGACTTACTGACTTGAGAAATTATTATTAAGATGTAGTAAATTTAAAAATTTAGAATATCTTAAGCTGGGCAGTAATTCTCTGCAACGACGATGTCTAGTACTATCAAACTAAGGCTGTGTGTTGTGTGAGTGTGGCGCATGTGTCGCAGGTACATGTGTCGCAGCTAGACGGCGGCCGAACGAGATCGCTATCTCCGAACACGGGACTAAATGGGAAGCATTTATCACAATTTGGTTTTTAATTACATACTGATAACATTATCTGTGTGCGTTCGATAACAGTTCACACAACAGGCAGCGTGTGTAGCGAAACCTACGTAATATGTGGGTAATGAATAACTCGGTGACTGGTGCAAATTGTTACAATTTAAAACCAATTAGCAGAAAAAAATATTTCTTGTTTTTAACTTTGGTATATGAAGTAAAAATGTAGATACTTCTATTTATTTTCAGGACTCATTTGATTTTATTTGTTAGATATATGATTACATTAAAAACTTTACTTACTTGAAAGTTTTTCAAAGTTCAAAAGTGATGTGTCATAACACTGAAAACGATAGGGTAGCTATGTACTCGATCGTTACAGAGTCCACAAACAGTTTGTAACACTCACTATACTAATACGTATATTAGTTCGAGTAAAGTTTCGCGAGCACTCGGTGCGGGAGCAGAGCGCGTGTGTCCAGGGCGAGCGCTACGCGCCAACTGACGCCGAGCTGCGGGCCGGCTCGCCTTCACAACATGAATGATTCGCAACTCGCCAGTAGCACGCGCGTAGCAAGCGTGTAGCGCGTAGCGTTATACACCGCCTACGTAGTTATTACCATAATAATTAACAATATTTTTGATGTTATATATTTTTAATTTAGTTTTCTCGAACACACGCAAAAAAAATTGCACTAATACTTTCCTTCTTATTAGTAAACTAGCTGTTGCCCGCGGGCTCGCCCGCTCTAAAACCAAAATGATTCCAAGGAAACATAAAATCGGGATAGGAACTATTCTACGAAATTAAATGAAATCATTTATTCTGCAAGTAGGATATATCATAAATGTTACATGTCTTTAGTAGGAAAACGCATCCGTCATGGAATTTAAATTAACTTGCATTTTACCAAAAGCTACATACCGTACATGGAAACAAAGCTTTAGTCTCTGTCGCTGAAAAGTTTTGCTCCTCTATATTTAAAAAACAAATTTAATTCTGGGTAAACAATCACAGTCTTGATCTGTTGACGTGTCCACCTAATTCATTGATTTACTTTCCTGAAATAGAGGCGTAATAAACTACCGCTATAATTAATCATGCCGGACAGTTGTCTAACGTATAATAAAAATGTCTAACGTCAACGAGTCAACTGTAATTAAATCTGGTTCTTGTTGACTTTAAAACTTAAACAAACGACGATCAGTTATGGCTGTGGCCCACACTCGCGGCCACTTCAATCAATCGCTCGTGTTTACAAGCGCGGCCGCGCGGCGTCACCCGCGCCGTGACCGCACCACACACTCGCATATTCTCAATATATTTACGTCTACAGCAAAAACGCAAGGAAACCATAAATTAGTTTCACGGTCGTAGAGTTCTTTGATATTAAAAACTGATACGTATGATAATGATTATGAGTATTTCCATGTGCAGGCTGTTTATATTTAACTATTATTAGTAATGCCTATAGCTACTTGCAAAGTTCTGCGGATATTAAGAACCTATTGACTGAGGTTGCTATACTATATCCCTTACTCTCACTATTATTATTCTTGTTATTTAATACTTAGTTATCGATACCCTAAAATTGATTGATGATGTCTTCCATGTACCCTTCTTTGATGTCAATAGAGATGGCTATCTTACAGCGAGCTTGTATCGGTGTCACTTCATAGTTTGTCAAGTGCCGTGCGCGCATGCGTCACTCGTACAGTAGGCAGCACAAGTTGAGCGCCAGGAACTTGCCTAATCCATCAATGAAGGCAAACTTGTGAGGCGCCGACGTATGCACCGACATGCGCGACATTACGCCACCATGCAGGGAACACGCGCAGAAGGGCCACTACTTTTGATTCGACAGTTATAGATATCATAACTTAAAGTTTAATTGTTACTTGCTTTAATATGTATCCCTATCGCAGTCCACTGCTGGACATAGGCCTCTCCAAGTGCACGCAACTCTCAGCTTCGCACTATAAGGACATCGAAGGTAGCTTTCAGAGGGAGTCAGGTGAGAAAGTATATTGCCTATTGATTTGCTGTCACGGTGTATGTTTTGAAGTAGTAGCTATGTGGCGTCAGTAACTAATTACCTAAATGAGTTACAGCGGCTTGATGCTTAGGATTAGAAATCTAAATGTTAAGCAAATTACTTTTCAAAATTGGCGCCCAATGCGTGGGATCTGAGCAAGAAAATCCATGTCTATCCATTTTGTTTTTATTAAAATTACGTTACCGCCCACAAACTAATTAATTTATAATTTGATAAGACAGTAAACCTGTCTATTTTATATTGGTTGAGGTGTTAACTATTCGCCAGCAAGCAGCACATGACATAACATATGATGCACAACTCATTGTTTACAGCACGCATTGTTAGTGATTCACAGCACACTCGAGTTATTACAACATTATGGATGGCAACATATTGCGAACACCACGGTGACGTCACACAGCAGGCTATCCGCACTACTCAGTACGTAGGTCGCCTGGCCTTTACCAGCAGCTGTCTGAACATAATCATAGCAATACATAATGAATGCTGAATACCTTGACATTCAAGAAGAAACTGCATTGTGAACAGTTTTTACATAATTTGAACTATTAAATAAGCTACACAGATAGCTGTTCAATATATGTACATACATTTGTAGAATGTCAAACACCATGGGGACGCTAGACTTCTCTGTAAAATAGATGTTGTCTTGTAGTTAGTAAAGCTTCGTGATATACCTTGTCCCAGGAACTCGCATCAACCCAATAAAGATGATTTTATTTCAAATTTGGAAAACAATTAATTTAATATTAACAAATGTCTTACCGGTTTTATTTACTTGCTTAGGTTACATCAATATTGTGTTTTATAAAAACTGTCAGTTGACGATTCATTATAAAATGAAAGCGATATCAGTTATTCAATTTTTATCAATAAATGTTTCTACACAAAAAACATAATTGATACAGACTTAATATAGAGTCGCTACTTCTCAAGAGCGAGTGAACAAGCCCAGCTCCGCGCAGCCTGGCGCGATGGCGGCGACCTCATGTTATCATTGCCAAGCAATTGTAAGTCTTCCTAGTCTAGTCTATTCAGACAACGTTTTCACAGACTTCTAATGTTTATTATACTTGTATAGAATACGAATCCCTCCTAAGATAAAGTCGAGTCAAAACAAATATGCATACAACTAGATCTTTTGTATTAAAACAAAACCTTCCAGACAGAGGGGTGGAGTTAAGTGCCATTTAAGTACACAGCCACAATAAACAACGACAAATCTTGGACAAGTTTTAAACAACTGCAACTAGAGTGCATTCTGAAGAAGAATGCTTTGATAAAAAAAAGACAAGCAGGACAAAACAAACAGAATTTTATTGATCACAATTTAAAATGGTGTTAATCACTTTCAAGAAAACGAGTAATTTATCGTGTGAAATACAACAAGGCCCGTAGAATAGAAGAGCGGCGCTCGTCTAGCAGTGGGATACTGAAGGCTAAATAAAAATATATAATAAAAAATATAAGAATTACCTAGGACCTAACTTCAAATCGTGTGCTAGGGTACATAATTTTCCATAGCGGATGAATGAAAAGTCAATCACCTCCATAACAGTTGCGATAACGACCACACACAATAACATACTATTTTATTACCCCCTTGATTCGATTACAATGAACGTCGCCAATGTTTCGCTTTACATCGCTTGCTTCGCTATGTAAGTAGTGAGAGATTAAGAGATCAAACAGCAATGCAATTAAGATCTCGAGTAATTTTCTAGTGGAAGGAACATTGTAGATAATTGTGGTGCAATCTGTTTAGACAATAAATAGCGACTGGCTACTGCGGAGACTGTACTTACTAATTAATTTATGAGAACGATTAATATTTTTTTTATTATATTCAGTTATTCGTTAACTGGTTAAGATTCTTGATAAAAGGAAACTCAATTTACTTAAGTATCTAGTCCTTTCTTTCACATAGATGAATGACACATGCATAGACGTAATTAATAAGTTGTCAAGCACTAAGGCCCACGGCCCCGTCCCCGGCGCGCAGTGTAATCAGTGCCCACCAAACACGAGTGTGTCGGAGCTCCGCTGTAAACACAATTAGTAGTTATTAGTGTGCTCGCACTTCACAGCAAGCCGCTCGTTAGGGTCAATCGCGTGCAACTGTCATATCGAGTAAAAACTACTAAGTATTGTAGAACAGAGCTCAACGACCGAGCGCTACACAAAGCTAACTCATTTGTTGTAATTACACATAAAGCACTTCCCAGTCTTCTGCGTGCGCGAGTGCTCTCCGCAAACATTACTGTGAGTACATCTGTCCTTTGATGTACTGAGGTAGTGCCAGGCGTGCAGTATCAGGTACTTACTGACTGATCTAAGGTAATAAGTATTTGATTGAGACGAGGCTCTCTCATGAATGGTTAACAGATTGTTGAGAGCTTTCCCGAGTACCAGGCGCTGGAAGCTTTGATAGCATTAATTATGAATAACCTCAGAAAACGAACACGTCAACTAAAAATATCCAGTAATGTATCATACAAAATATTTATTGTTTTTATACTTACGCATTTATTGTAATGTATAAATATAAAAAGTATATGCTAGATCAATGTTACAAAATGTACTGCTTAGACCTCTAGATAAGATTTCAGTTGTGTTTACATTGACATGCGGTTAGCTCAAGTCTCGGCTCGATGTAAGCAAAAACTTATTCCTGACTGAGCGGACGCTGGCCGCCACGTTATGATACCTAAATACTGTTTGAGTGATTGGAGCCCACTGAGATTTGTTGAGTCTAGTTAGGTACTTTATCGGAGTACTCTTATGGTATTTCTATATCGAAAAAATACAAGCTTGAACTGAATACCCCTGACCTTTCGGAGTCCTACTAAGAATCATTAGGAAAAATGACAATACATCCAAAGGTAGACATTCCGGTGTCCAGGCACGCATATGCACCGCACTGGACAATCCAACAGCGCGAGCTCCGAACAAACAGACTTCACGTGTAGGTCGCGGCGCGGCGGCGCCCGCGCGCATGCGCACCGCGCTCACTCGTCCTCCGCCTGTAATTGCCTGTCAATTACGAAGCCTTTGCCGGTCACTATTTATGGTTTTCTGTCAAATGGATAGGCACGAGTTACGGAATACATGTAAAATAACTAAATCAAATGTTGCCAAATTCATTCCAACATTTTTTACGTGAATTCAAGTATTATTTTACCAAATAAGTACTTTTTCAAATGATATATGACTCCCCAGTAGTTTTGTAAATTGGACAGCATTTCCATTTATTTATGTTTCTCAGTCATAACATTGCATTTTAGTAATAGTCTAGAAGTCTACATAAATATTTTACTAAAATGCGACACATGTTTGTTGCACTGCACCCGGGAATAGTTTCCACCTCAGTTTTACGTTTAAGCTCCTTTCAATTCATTACTTATTTATGTGGTCTCCGACAACCTCGTGAATGAGAACATAAAACAGTAATATTGCGCAGAGCTAAATATGTAGCAACAATAATATGCTTCCATCACAAGTCAATCAAACATACAGTTTGTGTGAGGCGTCAAAGCTTTTAGCGTTCAGCGGCACAGGTGACGGCGTGCGATGCGGCGACCGACAGGAATAGCCCGCGATGTGGAGCGCGTGTGGCGCCATCGGCGGCATGCAGCACCGACCGAATACTGATATATAGTCAATCACGTCATTGCCACTGGAACCATACAACTCTCTGCATCCTACTTCTACCATAAATTGAAATTAATTGACTGATAATATTTTGGATTTAATGTGAATTTGAATTGTGCACCATAACAAAGTGTCAGTCCGTATCACCAGCTTCACGTCTATTCACTAATTTCATTTACATTAAAAAATATGAGGTAATTGAAAGTATTGAAATACGTACTACATTAAATTAATTTATAAGTTATCGCCGGACGAGGGTCTATCTATTATTACATTATGCAAATGTATGTACCTCGCCCGTTATGTATAGCATACATAAGTCCTGTATTGTCACGGGCAGGCTCGGGGCCGCGGGCTGTCCCCGGGGAGACACCATTTATTATAATATTTGGGGCACGCTGCGGTGGTGACAAAACACAACAATCAGTAACTTGACCAGAGCCGGGCGCGCTTCAGATCTCACCACGAGACAAGAAAAGGTCCACGGCGTTACACTCCCACCTGTACACCACTGTTGCCCGATTTGTATTAAACTACAAGTTAGTTACAATCGTTGCGTTTGAGCGGCAAACAAGAGCTTACCTACGATGTCCTGAAGTACGAGCTTAGAGTTAAGTTAATTACTTAAGTTATTTAGAAATATAGGATTATTACTTAGTCCTTTTAAGTTACTTTTTATGAAGCCGATCGAAATAACTAGAATGAAATAATTTATTTGTTAATTTTTGCCTTTGGCGTCACAAGCAATCAATTACTTGCGTGTTCAGCAAAAATATAGCACTTGTATTTCAATGGACTGACCTTCAAGACCTACCTATCAAGTAAGAACCAGATCGCAATGAGCAGGAAAAAGTAAATCTGTGTAGCACGTTGTGGTTGCATGCAAGGACGTGCAGAGAGAGCCTTCTGGGTAGTCTGCGGCGCGAGCTGACCCAGATACCGCGGGACACGTGCGGAACTCCGACGCACTCATCAATTTTCAGCGTTTAGATGGACGATATTTGATTCCGCAAAAATTAATAAATACTTAATTATGTGACGACATAACTCCCATTTTGTTTTTGAACTGCACCTCTTTTTGTTTATACATTATTTATATATCGTTATGCCCCGGAAAATTAGACATTTGTTACAAAATACTCAACTTAACTACATGAATATTTGAAAAAAAAAACAAATGCTGAAATTAAATGCATTAATGATGAGTAGGTACATGAAAAAGGAGTACAAAAAGAGTGACAGAATGCAGGGGCCCAGTGGGCAAACGAAAGAAAGGGAGACCATACAACAAATGGGAAGATGAAATAAAGCGCATAGCGGGATCAAACTGGATACAAACAGCTAAATCCAGATATACCTATATAAATTTATATACATATATAAATTTAAAACCTACAAAAAAAACATAATTATTAAATAACAATAACAAATACATTTTCTCATTGATACTTACACAATTTTTATTATTAGGTACATGAAAATGGTCATTGCCCTGACCGCTGGTCGGAAAGATTTCCTCAAACTATCATAATGTATATAACACTACCTACTGGTGTGGACGCCACCAGCCCCGGTCTGCCTGCAGGGGGGGGGGCGGCTGCGGGACGCAAGTTTCTTCACGTCGGCATAAGTTTTAATCAAAACACCAAACTTTTATATGTCACTCTGGTGTTTAATGTTTATTTTTGGAAAAAACTCGTAAAAATATTAACTAACTTTATATGGAGTTATTAAAACTTGAGTGTTGTTATGGATTAGGTAAGTTTCCCTGAAATTTACCGGTATGTTAATGCTACGAAGGTTTGGAAAATAAATTAAACTTCGTCATAATCTAATGTATAGACTCTTTGAGAATGAAGTTTTTTTTTAAAGTCATGATGTTAGATAATATGACGGATGCCATATAAAACTGTCGTAGCAAACTCGTTGGTGTTTTTACAGAGAGTGACTAGTACTTCCCTGATGGAACTCAGCTCGCATACGCTTCTATCAGGCTGAGTGGCACGTTTGGAGGACGGAACACTTCGGGCATTGCCCTAAAATGTCACCGAATATCGATACAAATAAATGCAAAATACTTAGGTACTTGGCAAAATTAAATCAACTGAATTTTGGAGAAATAATAAACAAAAATGTAAGTAACACTATTAGGTATGATTTGACAATAACCATTATTCATAGAATCTTTATAATTTTCTTCATTTTTCACTCTCTGTTTGCACGCTCATACGTAACTAAAGTGTAAAGCATCGTGTATCAGTCTTGCACCGAAAGTTCATTAGTCAGCGTCTATCAGTAAACGACACGAATTCATATTGAGTACACGCAATATATCCCGAGTGGGAGATAAAACATGTTCGTCTGTGTTTCTATCGGCCGAGACAAATATCTGCAATAAACAAGACAACGCTTCGACGTTCGAACCTCCTTACTTATAAAGTGTTGTAAGTCTAGGAAACTTGTATTTGGTTGTTCCAAACCTGAAATAACTCCATCACTTTGTTCTGTAAACATTAAATATCAGAGCGCGCTTTTATGTTGTCTGTTGCTGTTTGATGCAAAGAGTCCTTAAGGCGTTGAATATCAATGTGTAAGGCTAAAAGTAATCAAATTGAGACGCGAAGCTACACAATATGTTAACATTGTCTTGCAGTTTTTTTGAGCTGTTTGTCGTTGTTTTCATCAGTAGTGAGCTAGGAAATAATCAAGCTCATTTGGCAAAGTGAGCCTGGAGCAGAGCGCTGAGCGAGGATACGCAAGCGACGCAGTCACACATAGTCTACAACATGTCGAGAATACACAACACGAACCTGCTTTCCGATAATACATGTTTAATAACCGCCATCGCCTAAAGCTGTCATCTACAATTACTGTTTTACAAACAACTCTCTTAGTTGTTTGTAAAACCGTTTATTTATTGAATTGATTATGACAATTTATAACTGAGCAGAAGTCTCTATATCTAGCTGTTTAGTATGTCTGTGAGTCACTCTTCGACAAAACACAGCCGATCTCGTTCGACACCCGATAAATTAATTACTACGTCTGGAGCAGAACGACTTCACCCCCTCTACTCCCCTCACCCCCCCCCCACGCCATTCCCCAACAAAGCCTTTATTCAAAATCCCGGCACTTGACACTTTCTCCCTATATGTATAGCTAGCTGCTGGAAAAATAATTTATAAGTCGATGTTATAACGCATACTTGTAAAGTATAATTCCAATTATAATTATTATTCCAAGAATTCTATAATTCGTAGCGATGTTTGTTTCTTTTATTACACCAGACTCTGTCAGGTACCCTACCTGTTAGGCTATCCGGCGTTACACAGTAGGGGTTCTTATAAGGGTCCCATCCACGAGGACTCCTTCATAGTGTCAGTTGGTTTGTCCATTGTTTACTTTTGACATCGCGGCTACTCTGTGCTACTGTTGTGAGGACTCCGCATAGTCCGTATTTCCAAACCAACGAACGGAACCCTCATAGAATCACTTCCTAATCCGTACATCTGCCTGCTAAGACCCTTTTTTTAGAAACGCATTCAGGAATCAAGCTGAACTTTACATCAAACACTAAAGTTTACTTATCTTAGTTACATTAAAGCTGAGAAAAAAAGTTTTGAAACCAACGAAAAAGAAAATGTTCGACACCGACAAGGGAAAAGAAATCTACTTACTACCGGGTACTTTCCTGAACTCAAAAGCTCTAAAATTGGTACGACGCAATGTCTTCGTAAAAATTGCGGCGATCGCATTTCCTTCTGTTACATCATTTATATTTTTTTATAATTTTAAACATGTTTCACTTATATATCTACAGATTTGTAGCGGAGCGCACCCTGGCTCGGCGCGCGGGTCCGACTCGCACTTGACATCACACGAATGTATCCCACAGACTTCGTATTGACGCTATCCTAATGTATCTTTAGATATTGTGTTATTACAAACTGTCAAAATATATGGAGCATTCTGATTTACAGCTCTATTTGAGAAACTCATTGACTTTTACCATTAGTATGCAAACATGAGCAGTCATTAATTTTAATAGAATCTGTCTGCGATCGCAGGCGCCGACGTGTGAATATTAACTTAAGATGATGATCAATAAATATTTCGCCTGCTGAAGTGCTCCCCGACTTAGAGATAAGTTAGCTTAATGTCCTTCGTTTTAAGTAATCCAAGTATAACGTAGAAAACGCTTCTTACGCCGACCGCGACACAATATTGTATAGTCGGTCGGGTATTTCTTTCAGAATAGAGATCTAGAAATACTTATTTTCTCTACAAATTATCATGATACAAGTTTAGTTACATTTTTTTTTAATCTAATACAATATTTAAAATGGAATACCATAATTTACATTCTTAAAGTCATGGATAAGCTACAACTGCACGTTGTTCGATCACAGGTTAAGCTACGCTTGGTACGGTCGGTCAGCAGATGGGTGACCGTCTACATTAAATGGTCACAGCAGTTATTTATATGTCTTTAACCTACGGTTACGGATAGTCAGAAGCTTAAAAATCTGACAGCCAGTCTGACTAAGGGATAGTGTTGCCAGGTAACGTTGAGGAGGTCATACCGGCTGTCGATGGTACACTGGTTTTTCATGCATTCGGTCAGATTAGATGCCGACCCCAGCATTGCAAGAAAAGGGCCATAACAATGACAAATCTTAATCATTTTTATCACAAAAAGTTTAAAAAGTTCTTGAGTTTAAGAGGGACTAATAATATCTCATTTAATTTTTATACATGCAGACAAATTTAAATCAGGAAAGTGAAGGCTTCTTTTTTACAACGTAAATTTCTTAATATGTAGTCGGTTCATCCAGTCCGAAGTACTGCGGTAAAAATATTTAGAAAAAGGTACACGATTTGAGAACATCCTCTTTGAAGTCTGACAATCTATATATATAAAAGAAAGTCGTGTTAGTTACACCACTTATAACTCAAGAACGGCAGAACAGATTTGGCTGAAAATTGGTAGGGAGGTAGCTTAGAGCCAGGAGACGGACATAGGATACTTTTTATCCCGTTCGACAGCGTTCCCGTGTGACTTGACATGAAACGTCAGTCACTATAAAACGTGGTATAACAAAACGCAAATGACAGCTATGTAATGACGTATGGATGACAATTTGATATTTGTAAGAAATCAATATTAAAACTACTTCTATCTATATATATATAAGAAAGTCGTGTTTGTTACAACACTTATAACTCGAGAACGGCTGGACCGATTGCCATGGTTTTTGATTTGTTGGATTTGTTTCCGTCCCGAAAACAGAATACATCTTAAAAACAATGAAAACTCGATATGTGTAATGAATACTTTCATTTCAATAAATGCTGATTTGTTTATTACATGTAAAACTTTTGTTGTCCATAGGGTGATACCAGGAGATCAGATAGTAGTATTTCATGAGGGTTGTAGCTGGGGAGCACGAGGGCGGTACCAGGAGAGCACGTAGCCGTAGTTGATTAGGGTGATACCAGGAGATCAGATAGTAGTATTTCATGACCTTAGAGTAGGTAGCAGTCATGAAGGGATTACCAGTAGAGCAGTGAGGGTTATAGCTGGGTAGCAGGTACTGTACGCGTGAGAGTAGGGTGGGACCTTAGAGTAGGTAGCAGTCATGAGGGGATTACCAGTAGAGCAGGTAGCAGTAATACATGAAGGTGGTACCATTAAATCGGGGAATGGTAGTCAAAATCAAAAATAAACTAGATATCTATTGGCAGCACCCATGAGTTTGGCTCTAAGTTGCAGTAGATGTATATGAAGGTGGTTGCGATCTTGCTGAAGGGCCGCGATTAGCATAAAAAACTAACTCAATCGGCAATATTAGTAAATCATGTGTTTCTTATTTACAACCTATATACAACTTAAAATGATTACTTAAAAACAATCAGCAATATTATCATCGACTCTAAGGCGGTACGAAGTCCGCCGGGAAAGCTAGTAATACTATAAGTATTAAGTCACTTAATATTTTTTGGTGATAAGGCGAAAACTGATATTCATTCAAATTAGCGATTCGTTGTTCCACCGAGCGCCATCTATTATAAAAGATATGAATTAGCTTTGCTGCCTAGCAGGGTCACATTGTACAGTGGCGTGCGACGCCCCGATGATAAACGCTTAACTTCGTTCGTTCTGTTCTCATTCACTTAAACTAGATGGCGCTGGCAGCATGACATTCATTCGTGTCGACTAAACGAGCGTGTAATTTAACTTTATTCAGCTTTATGAATATTAATTTAATTGTATTTATATTCTACGACGTAGATATACCTCAAGGTGCCAAATCTTGACGTGGAAATACGTCAAGAGTTTTGTGCTTGGTTTTTGTATGTTAATGTGAGTCGAGTTATTAAGTGAGTGAGTAAAATCCGACCCACAGTTCCGTAACCATAGTTTGTTGGGATAGGCAAATACTTGAGACACGTTCTCAGTAGCATGTAGGTGATGTGCTTGTTTGATACTCAATACTGAGTGTTCAACACTTTATACCTACACGTATTAAGTTTCACGCTAAGTGAAACGTTACAAAATCCCTAAGTTGGATAATTGATAAACAATACGCACACATAGGCAGACTAGTTTGTCTGTAGTGAGTAGGTGAGTAAACAAATGAGAACGTCCATATTTATTAGGTTATTAATGATTCAGTACCGCGTGCGATATAAATTAGTGTAGAGAACGGACATTGGTGCTAACTGCTATTATCTGAGGAATGATGAGCTGCACTGCTAGTGACATTGTAACGACTGGGCTCCTGTCACAGCGCAGCTCCGTACAGAAGAATCACACTATGCTTTATCTCTTTTTTTTTTGCTAGTCATTACATGAACGTCTCTCAACCTCAGAACACTCTCTGCCCTCCTTTATTGGCAGTCACGAACATACGTAGTGCCCACTATTGTATATTCTGTGAGCAGGTGCTGACGATAAGGCTTGTACGAGTGATAAGTTTGCTAAGTGTTAGTGTCATATCCCGCACCTATTACGACGGAAACCTTATTCAAATAAAATTCTGGCAGAATCAATGTGTTATAATGCATTGAGTATGGCTATGGTCAATACTGAGCTGTAATTTTCCAAGCGCAGAACAGAGTAAATCTTCTGCGGGTCGGGTCGCTTGCGGCGCTCGGCGGTGGTGTTGGGGTAGTGTGAGTGTTGTGTTATCTGACCGCGAGATGTCACAGTTCGGGGGCTATCACACGATTTATTATCAGCGCCGATAGCAGCCCGGCACCAGCGTCCGCACACCACGCGCAACCACACTGCAACACATATGATTTAACCGCACCAGAGTGTAAGGACAAATGTTTTAAAGAATATGTCCTGTGCCTTGGCAGCAGGCACACCAGACTCTGGCTCTGGCTCTCTCAGCTTGGAACTGTAGAATCTGATCAGACTACGGGTTTTATTACGTTGTAACAACCTACAACTGCATATTAATACATATCTTGGTAAAAAAGGTAATTGAATTAAACTTTTTCGAGAATATAGAGAGAAACGATAGTTGATAACGACATTAAAAACATGGATTTTTAGTCATTTTAAAACTATTAATTTTAATCCATTACCTACGCTTCACATTATTATTCAATGAAAATTAATCTTATGTGGACTCATTCCCTTGCTCAAAAGAGGGGATAAAATAGGATTGTAATAATAAAATAAAATCTTATTTTTAATTAGAACATTGAGCAATCATCAATCTGACAAATATTATTGTAAACGTGTGTATGAGGTCATTCGCTAGAGTCAAACCGTTGCGATGTAACCGCTATAACTTGTGCTTAATCATGACATTCAATTGATGTATGTAAGTAGGTATTGTGAGGTATTTTCTAATAAACATCAGTTATCATAATGTTCTACATCATTACTTTGATATTGTGTAAAATCAAGAATCTTTCTAGTTATGGGCGCTTCGTCATGTCGTGTGTTGGTAGAGCTGGACACACACAGCACGTGGCGGGCTGTGCGGGTGCATTGCATGGACCAGGCGCTTTGTCCTCACACAAAGTGTATCGTGACATAAGTCACAATACTATTGCCTTCCGTTAGTAGAGTCGCATTGAGTCCTCGTAAACAGTTCCTTGTGGCATTGTTTGAAACATTGTAAGTCTAAGAGTGTGCCGGGCCTGGTCCCGGCTCGCCGACTGGGTCACTGCCAACTTTCTCTGGACCATGATGGTGACGACCCTTTTGTGGCGCATCGCTTAACTTAATTCTTGCTAAATAGAAGATAATTTTCCATAATATTCCTTTGCCAGGTTATTTTATTTTATGGGTAGATAGTAAGCTCTATGTAAACACATTGTATCAGTGAAATAATCAATAAAAACAATCAATAATAATTCAAGCAATCCGTTTCAGAACCTTTAATGAAAGGAGAGTCTCTTAAGTAACAATACATTGCAAGCAACTTGACGCCTTGTAGAGCAAGCTCTTGCATGCTCAGCACTCCGGGACAGATAGAATGGCAAACAGATAACCCACGTTATTGCATGCGAAGTTATTTCTGACAGCTGTGTAAAACCGTTGCTCAACCTAAGAGAAATCTTAACCCACCGTCCAAGTACCTCATCTGAACATTTGTAAGCTCACCACAAATGTATAATACTTTCCGGAGCACATTGCAATGATGCTCTGTGTCAACAGGAAGAGATACAGATTAGGAGGTGATTTACGCACACCGCGACACACTAAAAGATCACGATCACAACCTATTAATTTATGTCTTGTAATTATGCCAACGTTATTCTGTCTTGTAGGTAAAAATTATAATTTAAAACACCATTGCCCCTATGATTTACCTGAGGTCCCCTGTCATGGGTGCGTTTGCATACAAATACCTAATTCCACAAACGCTCACACAACAAAATAATATCTACTTAAAATGTAAAATGTTTAAACGATGAAATAATTTGAATAATGTTAATCAGTTCGAGGCGTTTGGTTATTTTTAACGTAATGTTATGAATAAAGACGGGTATATCTAGAACGGTCTCTGTTCTATAACATGCGTTTGTCTCTCGAGCTGGCGGAGGGCCGGTGTTGTCTGACTCAGGAACAATCCGCAAGCTCGTGACTCCTGCGATGGTGCTGGCTGCGTGACCTAATAAAACACTGATGTTTTTCTGCTTCGGCGGTTTTGTATGTTATATATAAGGGACACTTAATTTTATCGTTATGTTGCTAATAATGTTGTTTGAAGTAAGGGAGACCCCGGCAACTCGGCGAGGCTGGTCGGAGGTCGGGGTCGGCGACGTCAAGCTGTTACTATGCGGCTCGGCGCTATGAATGTTTTACAATATTCTGAATTTATGGACTCACTCACACATCTCTCTAAACTGTTTTAGTTTATGGAGATAATTATAATTAACTGAGGGGATATGGTAACGATAATATGCCTAATTAATTATCAGGGTATACTAAATTCTTCGCTTCAGATCAGATATTAAGATTAATATATAATACCAACGCAACGGAGTGAAAATGACATTAGACATTTTCAGTACGTATCTTAGTATGATGCAGAATTAATTATGAGACGATATTTTAACAAAACCTGCCAATAGAGCGGAATAGATTCCTGAACAAAGTTGTGCGCCCGCTACAGACAACATTTACCCCCACAATAGCAATATTATAGCAAGTGTAGAAGAGAGATGCCGCTCTACACCGTTACTGTTGCTGTCCCGCTCCCACGACTGCTATGATATCACATGAAGACGCGGCAGTAGGGCCCCAGCTCTAATGACGGACACGTGATTGATTACCCGTAGCCCGGCGAAATACGTCGCTAACACGTTATTAACTACTTTTTTGTGCAAACAAGAAATTAAAGAGGATTCAATAAAGCTCTGCTAGCGTGTAGTAGTCGTGGCCCATCTGCATAGCACTCAGCCGGGAACCGGGACTCTATATTATAGTGGGATTCTTGAGTCAAACTCAGATCTTACTCTCTTTAAGGTTTTATGAATATGCCAGTAGACATTACAAGGTGTTTCTTATATAACAGCACCTGTGGCTGTAGCTGTGCGCGACCGGCTCCCAAACAATGTTACCGATAGTGTGGAAATATAATATGAATGTTAATTGAAACGAGTTCCAATCAGGTTGTATAACGCGACCGGAGCGCGCCGAAGGATGGCGCGGGGAGACACGCGCCGCCACGCCGGCAACACAGAACTACCACTCCGTACGAAACATTCAATTGATTTCAGTACCTATTAAGAATGCCCGGGAATATATTTATATACTTAGGTACTTTGACATTACAGTCTGTCATCACATTATATGCATCTCATCCAGCTGCGATAACATAGCTCAAAACTGTGCCTGAGTAAACCCTAAACACATTAACTTGATAGAATTTGAAACACCTTCCCACAAACCTTTGTTTAACACACTTGGATCTCTCCACAGTTATATTCCGTAGATGTTACTGTTCCGTAGTAGTCGGTACTTTTTCATGTTGTTTGTGTGCTGGCTGGCGCTGCAGCGCGGCCGGCCCTGACCCGCCAACGCCGAATACTTCGCCGGCTACTCACTACAACCAGATCGACAACTAAACTCCATCACACACACACACACACGCCGCTACTTACTACTTATTATACCTATTACATCGATTCCCGCTGCTGCCTGATCAAATAGGAACTGCGATCAACTTTTTTTTTTCTTCGTTAACTTTTTACCGAAAAGAATTTAATCACTGCACTAACATGGCGTGGTTAACACAAAGTAAAAACTGTTTTATGGTTACTTGTTTATTTCGTAGGCTCTTTTCCTTCACTAAAGACATTTCTAGAAAAGCATTGAATATGAACGAAATCATGTAATTATAAATAGGTCTTAGATACCATCCTAATGTGTAAAATCCGATCTATAAGTAATTCTATGTCGCAATAGTCAGTGATGAGTGATGAGCGCGGCTCAAATGCAGCGTGCTGTAGTTACATACAAGTGGTACAGGAGCTGCGGCTGCCGGGATCACCGGGAGTACCGGGAGCGCTCTCTTGTAGATATATCGTGCAGATAGCTGCGCGGCTCTGCGCGGGCTCAGCTCAGATAACAGCCGGCGATGTTCGATAAGCCGTCTGCCGGCAGTTCCTGTTGCGGTAGCTGTACTACAACACACAACCTTGTTGTTGTTGTGCTCATTACTTATTACTCGGTTTGGCATCGCAGGCTTAGCAGTAGTGATTGTCTAATCAAGATCTCTAGGGAAAGCCCGACATCATCCGTTCAGCCAGATTTAACTGGACGCCAAGGAATTCCTAAACTACCTGCCCCTGTTAGTTTTGTCATTTGTGATATTATCAAATAACAAACTTACAAATATAGTTAAGTAGGACTTGGTATCGTCCCCCCCCCCCAGCCCCGCTGCCCGGAGCCACCAACAGATAAGCAAGTTTATCGCAGCCACATAAAAACGTATCGGCCGCGTTATCTGCTGTCACTACTACAGAAATAGAGCAACGAATATTTATACTTAATCACTATAATCGGAAAATAACGAAGAGACAAACCGATAACATGGCGACCTCTGGAAGTGTCCGGTGGACACGCAATCTGAAACCGACCTTAACAAAGTAGCGCTAAGGTTAATAATGTGGTGTGTAATGCGCGGCAGTGATAAGACGTGCCCCTTGAACCGAGCGCTTCTCGAAGCGGCTATCTCAAGAACGTTCTATCAGCGGGTAGCGGGGTCGAGCGCATCACATGCGACACAGCTCTTGTTTACTTATTATTATAATGTGGTACTCAAACTAAACACAATCACGGACATGTTTGTGTGTTCAGCTAGCTGCGGCGCTACTGCTGACGCTCCTCGACAACACGTCAATTACAATCCTTATCCTGTAGGCCATCGAAAATAACTATAAAACAAGGAAATACCATGACGCTGCAAGAACTGCCAATGAAAATAAATGTAAGTAGGTAATTGAATACATGAACGCAGATGATTCCAGCGTAAACAAACTACATACTGGCAAACGTAGCAGGAAAAGATCAACAAGTGGGCCTGAACCCGGGCCCGCAGCCCGTGACCGCGCTCCACATACTAAGCAGCAATGAGGCGGCTCGCGGCTACATTACTCGTAACAACGGTTTTCATGAATTTTCATTGGCGCAGTACAGTGCAGCCGCTAACAGGCGCGCGACACGCGATCCGGCGCGGCGCACGTGTTGCTAGGGCGCACTCACGCTTCACCAGCCCAGTTCACTTACTCTAGGTCATCTAGTGCCATCTTTGGCGGTTAGCCCAACATGAAGTACGGTGAACTTTGTCAAGCCTAATCGAGGTATTTGCAAGCTAATCATTCTATATTGTCATCTTCTGACAATTTTCTATAATAAATTAGATTTTTTCTTATCTTCAATCATCGAAGTTATTTTTTCGAATACATATTGCTGAAAATTACTGAAAATTTCCGTGGCCAAACGGTAAAAGCGAATCCCTATTACTTATTATTTCTCAACAGTCTGTCTGTTCATCCGTCCAACCTTCACCAAGCTGTATCTCATGGACCGTAAGAGGAACACAGTTGACATTTCACAGATGATGTACATATCTGCCTCCGCTCTCACAACAAATGCTAATAATAAAGTTTGAGACTAAGGTCGGTGATAAGGTATACATTTCTTAGTGGGTGAGTAATCATCATTTTAAGGAGCTACAAAATCATTTTTAACACAACGAACACAACCGAATTGTTTAACTTTGGCCCATTTGTACAGAGTCCTCTGTCTCGCAAGACAATTTTGCAATTGCAATTAGAGAAGTCATGTCATTCGCATTTGGATTACAGCCATCATCTTCTTAGTTCGAGCTTGCTAATATGACAGGGCATTAACAATGTTCGTTATCAGGGCGCCCCCGCCCGCCGTGACGGTCACTCTGATAACAGTGCCCGGAGTTTGTCAGGGACTACATTCAGTATCCAAAACCAAACTTACTCATATTTATTAACTAACATATTGAACTATTAGCGTGAGCAGATTAACGCCTTACCGCATTAATTATTAAGGAGCTTCACAAGTTACTTCACTACAACCAGATCTAGCAAAAATATCGTTTTGAGATCTGAAGGTTCTTAAGTATTTCCACCGCAGGCAACGGTTAAGTGTGTATTTCTAGAATGTCCTCCATGAAGCAAATCATTTTCATCAAGCACAGCTGTTTAATCTGTTACTGTGTAAACATACAACTAAGAATGCCTCATTATTCGTGAATACCACATGTAACACTGAAGCGAATCAGTCGTAATGGTCACAGCGCTATCGTTTGGTGAGGGTAGGCAGATAAGAGCCCCCCAATGTTTCTTCTAGTCTTTCCAACTTAGTAAGTAATCTAGGTAGATAAGCAAAAGGCAATGTAGGCTTATGGAGCATATCTCAACAAATACTGATTTAAATAGCCCATGTCCATGTCAATGTTTTTACTACTTTATCAAGAAGTTTTTTAAACGTTAGCGATATATGTTCACGAACGGTACGCAGACATCGATTGCTTAAAGATTCCTACCGAAGCGTAAATATGTGCCAACAGCCGCGATCATTTGCCGTGAATATTTACATGCCACTCTTTAATACATTAATATCGCTAAAAGGCGAACACCAGAAGTCTAACTTGAAAGAGAAACATTAGTCAACAATCCCCATTCAAGCTAAAGGCAAACAATTTGTGTGAGTGCAAACAACTTTTTCTACTTGATGATGATTTATATTGAATAATGTTCTTCCTCGCGAAAAGAAGCTAGACATACTGACAGATCATTTTAGTATTTACGTAAGTATTTTCTTGCCGTCCAGAACTAACTGCTAGATCCATATGAGTATGTACCTACTTCTGAGAATGACTATTGTCGTTATTCCCAATACTAGCTGGATGAAATAGCCTTCTGTTACTCCACAGTCGAAGAGTGAATTATAGTGTAAGTGGGGGAGGCGCGGAGCGCGGCGGCGGGCAGACGGGCGCGGGGGGGGGGGCACGCGTGCACTTGACCAAACACCGAATGTGTGTCAAAGCTGACAAACTCACACACCATTACTCTAGTTTGGCGAGCAAACATGGGCCGCGTCCACCGCCACGGCACAGAGGAAACTACGCGTGAGCCGCACATACCGGAGAACTAATACTTCCTCGTTGTGGCTAGAGCTCCTTAAATAAGTCGTGCTTGACAACGAGCGGGTTGTTAGATACGTGCTTAAAGTTAATTATTGTTATCCTTTACTCGATAATAAATAACATAATAAAGATCGTTTTGAACTCGAAGAACGTTCTGTAACACCTTCAAATATTGTATTGTTTCTCACCCACAGTTTGCTCTAGTTTAGTGATGCCGTCAGATCTTTCGTCATTAAGTTGTATTTATTTGTATCTTTATTATGAACTGTTTACTTAAAGTTAATGTTTTGTCCAAAATTATTATCAGTTCTGTCTGAAGTAATTGTGTAGCAACACACTATTTATATAGTGTATTAATAAGCATGTTTAATTTTCAAATGTCCTGCGTATGTCTCTGATGGCACGTTCCCCGGCGCTCTGGTGACGCGTGCGGCCTGCGGGGGCTACACACGAACCCGCTGACACACGCGCCTCACGCTATTGACTCACTAAAGCCCACACCCTGAACGCAAATAAAATAATATTCCAATTTGTTAAGAGTGCCAAAACCCATTCCTTGAATATTGCATACCTGTCACTTTCTCCTGCTTAAACTTTATCATCTCAGCCTATCGCCGTCCACTGCTGAACGTAGGCCTCCCCCAAAGAGCGCCAACCATCCCGGTCCTGGGCAGCCCGCATCCATCCGCTGCCAGCCACCTTCTTCAAATCATCGGTCCATCGTGCCGCAGGACGTCCTACACTACGTTTGCCTAAACGTGGTCTCCACTCTAACACGTGTCTGCTCCATCGACCGTCTGTCCGTCTGCAGACATGGCCGGCCCATTTCCACTTCAGCGTGCTGATTCTGCGAGCAATGTCGGTAACTTTGGTTCTCTGGCGGATGACTTCGTTACGAATTTTATCCACCAGAGATACCCCGAGCATCGCTCTCTCCATCGCACGCTGAGCAACCTTGAATTTATGGACCAGGCCCACGGTGAGTGTCCACGTTTCAGCTCCATACGTCATTACGGGTAGGACGCACTGGTTAAAGACCCTGGTCTTAAGGGATTGTGGTATCGACGATTCAAAGATATGACGTAGCTTCCCGAATGCTGCCCAGCCCAAACGTATTCTTCTGCTCGCTTCCTTCTCGAAGTTGTGTCGCCCCAGTTGGATGGTTTGGCCAAGATATATGTATTCTTGCACAACCTCGAGAGCAGCGCCATTTACGACCACGGGTCTCGGAAGAACAAGGCCATTGTACATGACTTTAGTTTTATTTAGGTTCATTTCGAGACCCACACGTCGCGAAGAATCGCTTAGGCCGTTAAGCATCAGCTCCAACTCCTGCAGAGATTCCGCCATGATGACTATGTCATCTGCAAATCGCAGGTGTGAGATGTACTGACCGTTGATGTTCAATCCCCGTCCTTTCCAATCAAGCGTTTTAAAAACGTCCTCCAATGCGTTTGTAAACAGTTTCGGAGAGATTACGTCTCCCTGTCTTACTCCTCGACGCAATTGGATTGGTTTTGTGCTCTGTTCTTGTACTTGAACGGTCATTGTCGCGGCCTTGTACAAACACCTCAGCACCTCGACATATCGGCAGTCCACGAGACATCTCTGCATGGATTCCATCACAGCCCAGGTCTCGACGGTGTCGAAGGCTTTTTCGTAGTCCACATACGCTAGGCATAGAGGTTGATTATACTCCTCTGTCTTCTGTATAATTTGCCTTAGCGTATGTATGTGGTCCACGGTGCTGTAGCCTTTTCGAAACCCGGCCTGCTCCGGTGGCTGGAAGTCATCGAACTTTTGGGCGAGACGATTCGAGATAACCCTCGAGAACAGCTTATACACATGGCTCAGAAGTGAAATGGGGCGGTAATTTTCAAGCCGCGTATTATCGCCTTTTTTGAAAAATAATACCACCACGCTTCTGCTCCATGCCTCCGGTGTTATGCCAGTATGGATGACGGAATTGAAGAGCTTAACAAGCTCTGTCAAGACAGGTGTTCCACCTGCCTTGAGCAGCTCAGTGGTTATTCCGTCATCTCCCGGAGCTTTGTTGTTGTGTAGCTGTCCGAGAGCTATTCTAATCTCACCCATGTCAATGTCGGGAAGCTCGTCTGTAAGGTGGCGTGTAAGTCTGGCTCGTGGGTCATCCGCGCTGTGTGCTTGGGGCGGGCTCGATTTTGGTGAGTATAAGTCCCCATAATACTTTTCGACTTCAGCGAGTATCTCTGGCTTCGAGGTAACGGTAGTGCCCTGTGACGTACTGAGTTTTGTCAGGTGACAACGGGAGATATGAGCCTTGGAAAATACTTTTGAGCCTTGGTTCCGCTCTATAGCTTGCTCAATGGATCGGGTATTCGCACGCCGAGTATCGCGTCTTATCAGCTTTTTTATCTCCCTGTTAAGTACCTGACGCTCAGACGGTGTTGCGTTTATGTTTTCTCGCCGTTTCCTCATCAATTCCAGGGTCTCGCTGGTGAGTGCCGACTTGCGTCCATTACTCATCGGTCGAAAATACTTATAGCCCACCTCACGGACAACCCGTACCAGACAATCGGTGGCGTCGTTAATATCCTGAGTAGTTTCCAACATAGCGAATCGATTTCGTAGCTCCAACTGGAAGCTTTCGCAGCCAGCCTCGACCTGGGGCAGGGTTGGTCTGAGAGTTGACTTCATCAATCGCGCTCGCTCGATTTTGAGATTTATACTCAGAGTGCCTCTTACCAGTCGGTGATCACTACCGGTATTGACCCTGTTAATCACAGAGACATCTCTGAATATCTGGCGCTTGTTTGACATAATGAAGTCTATCTCGTTCCTCGTCACGTTATCGGGGCTCCGCCAGGTCCACTTCCTTTGGGGCTTCTTCTGAAAGAATGAGTTCATCAGGAAGAGCCCCTGAGCCTCGAGGAAGTTTACCAGCATTTGCCCCCTGTGATTTCTGCGCCCAAAGCCGAAGGGACCCACTCTCGACTCGCCATTCTCTTGTACTCCTACTTTGGCGTTGAAGTCACCCATGACAACAGTGTAGAATGTTTTGGTACGAGACATAGCTTTCACTATGTCTTCGTACATGGCCTCGACTTCGTCGTCTGGGTGCGAAGACGTTGGGGCATACACTTGAATGACCTTCAAAGTGTAACGCTCCGTTATTTTAAGAACAAGGTATGCCACCCTTGCCGACACACTGCCAACTTCCACAATGCTGCCCTTGAGTGACTTGTGGATCATAAAACCGACGCCACCTTGAGATGGTTGGTGTCCTTCTCGGAAATAGAGTAAGTGACCAGCCTCGAGAGTTATCGTCTCCTCCCCCTGTCTTCGAAGTTCTGATAACCCTACGATATGCCAGTTAATACGACTTAACTCTACTTCCAATTCGGCAACGTGCTCGTTCAGCCGTAGTGTACGTCCGTTATACGTCGCCAAAGTCAATTTGCGTAGGTACCCTGCCGTCACCCGGGGATTCTTAGCACCCCCCACTGCACCGTTACCGTGGCCGGTACCATGGCCAGGAATAGTGCAGCTACCGGGAACTGGGGGCCGTGAATTTAAATTGTGCTGCATAAGGGGGGGATTTGCCGTAGTCACCACGCTTGGCATGCGGGTTGGTGACCGCAGTTCTGTGGTATAGTTATTCTCCGTGGGGCGCTGCTGCCCGCCCCCGGTGTTGTTTTGTCCCTTAGTCGCCTCCTACGACACCCACGAGAAGAAATGGGGTGGTGCAATTCTAGCCCGGCACCACACGGGACTTCTTCTCTTAAACTTTATGGCCAAGCTATATGAGATCGACTGCCAACCTAACTGAAATCAGATTGCATTTTACCTATACGTGTGCCATACAAATATGTGCTTTACTTGACAAAAAGTCGATAGCTTAGTAATCGGACTGCTAATGCCATAAAGACTTCCTAACCATCTGTGTGTCCAAGTCAGAACCTAAATCTTAATTAAGATCCCTTACCCAACGGAATATCGGCATATTTCTACGAGGCACAAACAAATGCGTTTCAGTTTAAAAAGACGGTGATGTCTATCTGGATAACAACTGATAAAGTTAATAATTCGGGACATGCCGGCGGCTCATTATGGGATAACGCACATTAACTTGTTTTTCATTTTTTGAGATAAACGTACATAAATAGCAGGTCAATGTGTCGGCATACATCCGTTTGTAGCGGGTTGTTCATGAGTACCCACACAACGGACCAAAATGCCCCCGTGATTATTTAAGGGGACTAGCAGCGCTTTCTTGGCTTGAATGGCTGGAGGGAGGCGCCTCTAGAGCTGGTGGGTATGATGTACAAGCCAGTGTCTTGTAAACTTTGTGTGAAGGAGCTTTGTTATCGTCTTTTGTGATAGTAATTCCGCATGTATTACGAGTAAGATGTGTTCGCGTCTCTGCAGCGAGTTCTGGCGCTGTTTGGCAATAATGTGATGTTGCTAGGCGCATGCGCTGTCGCCAGATGTCGGCGCGCACAGGAAGCGCGTATGACCCGCGTCTACGATACATTACCATACGGCGGCCGCGACGAGCGGGGACACATTACTTTACAATATTTAAATGGTCTCGACGCGATCTGGGAACTTTGATTATGTCTATTCAGTAATCGTTGGTAGTTTTATCCCGATACGACGCGTGACAGCAGCGGATTACATATCGCATGTAACATATCATCACTGATTCAGTCATCTCAATCATGAGCCACTGCCGAAGAGCCCCCTTCCAAGCAGGGCCATAACTGATTACAATAAGTCCACACTTCACTGAGTATTTTTTGCAAAATAATAGAGACCTTTAAGACAGACGAGACTAGAAATCTCTTCAGCATCATTACGATCTCAAATATGTAAACTCAGAATCAAATACTTACATGTCATCGAAATAATATTAGTTACAAGCGGATATTAAAAAACTTTATTAAAACTATACTGTGAAAGGTAATGTGCTCAGAGATAATCATAGTTTAATTTAGCTTTAATAGCTAATTTGTTATTCTTTACTTTACTTAGTTTTCATTTCGTGCTAAATATGTACATATAAGCACTGCTTGGTGAGACTAGAAACTTGCGCATGCGCGCCACGTGTGCTTGCTATTAGTGGATCTAGCAAAATATACCGACACTTTGTAAAATAATGAAGTATTCCATTAACGGCATCATTTATTTATTTATTATTTCCGAACATGAACAACGTAGACATTCTCTTAATGGGTACCGTTATATGTTGTCTTGGATTTCTATTCAGCTGAATGATAATAAAAAACAAATTCATTAATAGATAAAATCATGAACCTTGGAAATAGTAATAAAAGCTACAATGTTGAAGAGGCGCGCTCGCTGAGATGTTGGCGCATGCCGATGAACAAACAGTCATCGCCGACACTCTCGCTGCGTGTTTGTCGAGAGCAAATAAAATCCGTTACCGACACAATCGAGCGTTTAACGTCGTTAACTAGTGCATACTAAATGGGCCATTATACGTGTATCACAGAAGTTTCACTCCGCTTACTATATACAATTATTAAATCTCGGACATGCCTGCTTCCAACATAAACTTGTATCGCAGTAGTAACCGCGACGGTTGTCAAATTTATATCATTGCATCATGGCTCACTGTACACTGTACTGGGCAGTCGTACTTCTACGATGATCTGGCGAGACTTGAGACAGCCAAACCTGAGAGTTTGTCCCAACATTTATTTTCGGTTAGTCAGATAAGATGTGTCAACTCCTAGCTTGATAAAAAATGTAAGACATGGGTTTTCCTATTTTCGGAATAAATGCTATAATTCTCACATCTATTCCAATTTGCTAACCGTCGTGATCCCACAAGGTAGTCTAGCTGCCGGCGCGCGGCGAGACGGCACACGTCGCACCCGCGCTATTCACTTTCGCGGTAAACAATCCCGCGCCGCGCGCCACCAATAAATCTTCGTACATCGCGCAGGCGCAGTACGGCTCTACTAGTATGACGTCACTATTATACTATACAACTAATAACGATCAGAAGCCCCACATTATACATTCGTAGGGTCTCACCTACGTGATACCTGTCTGCCGCCTTCAAACTTTAGATTACTAATGAGTTGTTGAAGTAACTTTAAAGACCTCTTTAGGGTAGATTGAACAAGGTAATGTTTTCTTACGTCGCATCACAAATACTGTATAAGTATAAAATATACTATTTTAGAACACTTCTTACTTAAAACAGTTCTCGCGAAGATCCTTCCACGAAATACTTCTGTCACAGTAGAGATACTGTGCTTCTGTGTTTTCTTCGATCTCTGAAGTATTTGCTTACGGGCAGTCGTCTGCGGATTTTTCGTCGAATTGCTTGTATTACATCTCTTTATTACTTAAGAAGTACCCTGCAATAAAAAGATTCGTGCTTAATTACGAAGCTTAGGTTCTAAAAAGTCTGCAGATATGGTACATACTTAGTATGTTACAAAACAATGATAATAAATCAAATAGGTAAGAGTATCACTTTCGCTCAAAAAGTAGCAGACGTTCGGGGGAGGCCGAATCCGTATAATATTGTAAGTGATTCTCGTAGCATGAGGAAGTTTGTTTGTCCTCGTTGACGTCGTGACACTAAGGGCTAGTCGCAGCGAGGGCGGCTCCACCTGTGGCGCGCGGCGAGCGACCTGTGGCGCGGGTAGCGCCTCGCGAGCGAGCTGCACGCCCACTCACCTGGACCATGTCACATTCATACGACCGCTTTACTGTACGGACTCCCTATTAATCTGTTTACCAAAACATTCATTATTCCTTCATAACAATTATCGACTAACTACAACTTTTACAATTAGTATGTCATTAAACACTGTCTAGTAGATATGACTCAGTAAGCCAACAAATAAACGCATTAGCTATTGGCTCGGACGAGAGACCATGTCACTGTATGATGAATGTTAAACACACGAGCTGTTAATATCGATAGCATTAGGTTATTAGTTTCCGAGAACAGTACATAGCTCTGGATACGAGCTGGGCCCTGTCCCTGCGAGTACCGCGCGGTGACGTCACGCTGTTCTGAAACTTGGATGTAATTAAAATATCATCCGCGGTGATGGTGTTTACTCATCGGTAGTGAATAGTAATGTTCTATCGTAACTTGAATGGTGGTTAACATGGTTGCTTTGCTCTATCATTAGCTCTACGTAGATAAACTCTGTTTTTGCTTTATAGAGCTCATGATGGAACATTAATTATTTTAGTAAATAAATCGAATACCTGCATTATTTCCAGGACGTTTATAGAGCACTATCCGAGCGCTTTTGAGTAAACTGTTTCCTTTATACTTAACTCTGTTTCTGACATAACCGGTTACAAGACTAATGATTGTCACAGCACTCAACAGGTGAGTCGCGTCGCGGATGGTACGGGAGCGCCGCGCGCGGCCTGCTCCAGCAACACGCAGAGATCCCTCGACACGATAGGTTGAGACTCTACAAGTTAGTATAACTCTTCGTATGTAACTATGTAAACTTTAGCTTTTGTCTTTTTTGACATGCATAGGTACCGTTAAGTACTGTTATAGTGACACCATCAGAATCTATGAGGACGAGTGTAAGCAATGCTTGGATGTCTGCTGGGCCTGCTGGAGCTGGCCGGGGCTAGTCGGGATATTACGCAGCCGTAGTTATTATGATGATTAGTGGGTGAGGGCGAGCCGTAACGAATGGCGCACATTAACCATCCCCAAGCGCCGAGCCCGCGCCCGCGCCCCGGCTGTTTGGAGGTCAACAGCACGCGCCCGACCCTCCTCATTATAACACACGTATTGTTCTTTAATTATTTTTGGTTTTATGTCACTTGGGACACTCGCACTTATTATCGATAATCCGCCGCATAAACAAGACTGTGAAATCAAATATATTTATACTTTAGGCACACCATACTCATCGTATCTTATACGATATGTCAAAATATTCTTAAAGCTAGCTGAGGTCGGCATTTCCTAACCGGCTAGCGTACAAAATGAGGCAAAGAATATCATCTTGGAAATCGCAAATCCGATCGTCTGTCGTCAGACTATCGTCTGTGTACCTGCAATACATTCAGATTTACAGGAGAAGGATATAACTTTGTATTAATTAATTGGCCCGAGCAAGAACTTTTCTTAATTGAAATTATAGAACGAAATGCAAATATACAAAAAAGAAAGACTAGAAAAACTATCGTAGAAATGATATTAACAAACTGCTAATCACAGGTCAGCAAGCTGAAAATAAGGAGACGGCAAAAAATAAACGAGGAAGTCACCAGCTCAACAACTAACGGGCTTTATCAAGACTGGTGCTTATATCTTGGAATATCTTGTGCCCATGAACGACTTGCTTACTCTATGAAACATACATAACTTGTACTTGCACTATATTTGTACAAAAGCTTCAAATTGTTCATGAATACACTCAAAAGCATAAAACATAAACAAACATGGGAAATTCAAATCGGAGTAAAATACTGGAAGAGCATTACGATGACAACGGCAATAAGAGTTTCTACATTCTACTTAAAATATCATATAACTAAAATTGGAGCGCCATATGACCAGAACAACTTTCTATCAGTTTGTTAGGAAAACAAGACAACTTATATATAAGGAAAACGAACGATATGGCGGCACTCTGTCGACTCCCACACCAGAAGCCTCCGCCACGCACCACTACTGATGCTAGCGCACCGCTACGATAATGCGGCCAGCCGCCGATGTGATCCTGAGAATGTTTAAGGAGAGTTTTTAATGTTCATCAAACTACTTGCATAGCATTAATTATTGAAGTACGTAGAGCCTGGTTATGTTTATTCGCGGAACTGAAATAGGATAAGTTAAACAGAGCAATATCCTTTACGAGCACACTCTCACATGCATGAATAATAAGCCACAAAACATGCAGAGCTCAGCGCCACCAGCAGTCGTCTCACCGCAGACCCACGTGTGGCCACCACGAAGTTACTCTTCATAGTAGGTACACAATATGTAACCCTTTGGTTAGCGTATTTTTGGCCCTGTTTAGAAGATGGTGGAGTCGGCAGCGACCTCCTCGGCCGGTGATCACTATGAATTCGATTACAATATTTTATACTAAAGCCGCGACTTGAGACGTCGACAAGTTCATGGCCGAACTACATTATATGTAGATATATATCGTATCTCCGTTGTATCCACATGTCCTCTTCACAACCAGTTCAGCTGTCATTTGAATTAACGACACGAATCGCGGCCTTTGCGAGCAGACACCTCTACATGTTCCTATCTTGTAGTAAGCACTAACTTGATAAACAATCCAATCGTTTTCATAACTTCCTAAGCGATCAGCAGCTCAGACTCAGATCTTTGATTCTGACAGGAGTCATTTCAAGGAACATAAGATTTTCCACAGCTTAATACACATAAAGTTGTTTACAACAACTTATCCGAGACTATCAGACATTTTTAATGTCTACTAAATTTCACATTCTTGTTTCCAAAAGCCCAAATATTGCTGAGAGCTGGCGGAGAGACGGTGACACGGTCACATCGGTCCCACATCTACATAATAATTATCGTAAAACTTTTAGTGCCAATAAAACATTTGACAAGTTTACATAACGGGTTATGAGCCCACACTTACCAATTAATTTTGAACAAAGAGAAAAGTGACCGATGACGTGACACGCGAATGTCTCGCACCCCCGAGTGACACACGACCCCGTCACCCCTCCCCCCTACGTCCTCTGCACCCCCCTTACGCTTCCTTGCCCCTGCCATCGACGTGTGCCTATTATTTATAGGAACGACCTCATTTAGAGTAATTGTGTGCTGATATAACACTTCCGCTTTTTGTATTTACGAATATACACGAGGGGAAGAGGGATGTTTGCGTGATAGTAACTTCTCGAACTTGCGACAGCAAAATAGAACATGTTGTCAAAAGTGTGCACTGGACCTAAAAGAAAAAGTCCCTTAATTACAAGAGGATGGTGTTCGGAGCACATTGCGCTACAACGATGAAGTATCGGTCTGACCATTCAGCTAGTCTTCGTGAGTTAGAAGCACGTAACGCCACAAATACCAGTCGGTCACATCAATGCCAATCGTGTTTGGTAGACACAAGGTCTATCAACTGCTGATAACCTATATTTCTTTCATCGTAGGATTTATTGTCCTATAGTCACATGAAGTTATATTCTTAAACAGAGTCAGGTTTGAGCTATGGATCCTTCCAATGATCTTAAGTGTGATAATCGTCTCCGCGAGTCAATTTGTGATGTGTGCGCTACAGCAGGAGTCCGCGGGGCGCCGCACCCGTGACGTCACTCGTGCTCACTAATCTAATTGTTTGCCAGCGGGAGATGCGTGAACAATAATTAATTTGTACGCTGCGTTTATTAGGCGCCAGGACACACCGCAGGACACACGACAGAAACGATTGTCAAGTATGTAGAGAGCATCCCCACCGTCCTGATACCAGTCGCGACTTGCAACAGTACGATACGACTACCACAAGTATGGAAAACAATCTTGGTGTATCTTTACAAACAAACATATTGAATAAACGACTGATATGTTTCAATCTTTATAGTAGTCTTCGTCTTTTTGTCGCGTTTTATTTTAATACTGAGTTTTAAGCCGAAAAGGCTCACCACGATCGCTAACTTTGTTTAGATTGTGTACAGTAACTGTTCAGGTTCAGGTAGAACACTCGCTTCCCTCGACCCGGATGCTTACTTCTCCTGGGTCACACATTCTATTAGCATTCCCTTGGCGTTACTGCTGCATATTATGTGTGGTACTTTGCTTTATGCCAAAATATTAAAATATCCTCATAGAGCGTAAACAGTATTTTTTATTAAATTGTGCAACTTCATTGCATTTATAGTTCAACCATCCAATTAGGTAGTTCTTTTTGTTCTATCTTTGTCACTTATTTATATAGTGTACAAAATACAGAAAAAATGATCTCTCATTTATCTATGCAAGTGTTATTGATATTAAAGACACCATACTAACTCACATATTTCAATCCTAGTAGAAACGTAGCATATTCTGGATGACAGACAAAATTTACGTAACTCAGGTTCACTTAACCAAACCTGTTATGCATTTATGGAAGCAATACTCTGTCCGTATTAGAAGTAATATTTTGGCAGGTAACTAGTTACGAGCAACGTGTTGGATGATTCGATTTAGAGTAAAATTCATATTTACTCAAATGTAATTGGGTTGTTCAAAAATTTTACGTCGTGATAGTTATTTGCAGCGTTGGCCAAACATGAAAATAAACATATTCTAATTAGAAATTCTTCCAACGCAGTAATTTAATGGATTCTTAAGAGTAGTGACAGCCATGGTGACACCATTCTCACAGACAGAGCGGTACCTCACCGCCCGGGCGCCCGGCCGGCAGACGATGCAAAAGGTCCACACAGCCATGTGTACTGTGAACACTGTGACCAGGTTGGCTGCAATTTTACATTCATTGTAGCTACTTATTATTTAGACATAACGAGTTGGCAATAACATTACGGTTGTTGGGTTGATGCTGTATCGGAAGTAGTGAGTAGCAAGACTTCTGCGCGCGGCGGCGGCTCCACGTGGTCCGGCTTTAGCGAGCGACACGCCGCGCCGCGCGCCGCGACTGACGTGGCGTCTGCACGCCAGCGCCGCCGGCTGTGAACTTCTATCACCTAATCGCGGACACAACACCTATTTAAGCCGATACATATCAGTCTAATCAGCCCCTATCAACGCTGCTGCTACATTCGAAGCACATTCCTTACTACTAAGTTTGCGTTATATAGCAGAGCAGCGAGAAACACTTTCCTTCCTACCGCGCTGTTGCTCTAAGCCATATAAAATTCGAATTAGTGAAAATACAGTAACAAGCTCCAAGTATGCGCCACCACCGTATCGCGCTATGCGCTCTAGCCACGCTCATTCATAAAATATTACATTGTTTTCCTTGAACATTATTTATAGAATTATTTGTTCACCGATAACGAGCGCTCATATTTTAAATAACATCGGTAAGTGGAAAGCACGTGTCGCGCGGGACGACGCGGCGACGGTGGCAGCCACATGTGACATACGAAGTCACCAGCCCCACGACTCCAGCGAACCACTGGCCGCTAAACACCCTGATGTTGATTATACGATGGTATTCCGTCCACGCTGCCAAATGCGCAACACTGACTCTTTTGCGCATTGTCAGCGTGTTCTCGTGGTAATCGCTAGCGTCCCGCCATCGCCAGCTTTGCTGTAATTGCGCGAGGAATTGAAAATGGAAACAAGCGTCAGCGCTCGTGTTGTGTCGTGTCGGAGGAGCAGTCGCAGCAGCGCCAGCCGGCAGCGGGCCGTGGCGGCGCGGGCGGCGGCGGCCTCGGCCGGGTTATCGCGCGACCTCTTATCACCCGCACTCACACGCGCGCGCGCACGCACACTCGCGGGGCGTCGCTCGCCTGCATGTGTGTATGAAATGGGTCGCGCATGTCGCCAGATGTAATTAGAGCAAGAAACTGTTTATTGTTAACCAGCCGATGCTCGGCGTTCATTATAATATTATCTAGTCATTCAATTATGTATTCCTAATTTATTTCCGACGAGCTAGAGCGAAAGCGCTCATAAATTGTATCGTTCTAATATTTGTTATGAATTATGTATGACTTTAGTGCGGATGGGTCGGTCCGATAGTCCGTGACCCGGCCAGATTCCGGGTCGGTGACGGCGGCGGTAGCGTAGCGCCGCTTACTATGAACATGCACACACTACAACTTTATAATGTTATTGTGTATAACTAAATACGCATAAGTATACGCTACTGTAAAACTGCCTTAGGTCTTACAGGTTAGGGTAAGGTATAAAACCAAAGATACACCACACGAGTCGGTAAATGTGAGAATATATAAAAAGGATCGATGTTATCGGGTTATAGTGACTATATGGAACGACGAGAAGCATTCTGTCGGTTTTAGCCGGTAAGAGGCCATCACACCCTTTCGCTTTTCCCAGGCCACTAAGAGAGGTCTATGAAGGTTTCCAGAGGGTCACTAAAAATTTCAAAACTGTTACAACAAGCGCGTGAAGCCGCCGCCGCGCCGCTTCCCAGTGTCAGATGTTCTTCGTTTTATGAACAGTCTATGATATCTAATTAGAATATAACTTCAACCCTTTGTTTACTAAACAAATGTTTTTGAAGGTCGAAAAGAAACGATGTTATTGACATTTAAGTTTTAGCAGAAAATCTTAACATTTGCTTCCAGTCGGCCTTTTCAAGTGACTTCAAAAAAGCTGTATTTTTTACAGCAACATAATCAATTAACTTTCCGTGTCATCCATAATTCTTCAATATTTCGTGTTAATAGGTCATGCAAGTAACCACACTATGGGAGCCAGATGGACCGGGTCGGCGTCGGCGCCGTGAGCGGCCTAGGAGGCAGTGGCGAGACGATCTACACGCTTAGGTACCGAGTGTGGTGCCATGCGGCCCAGGACAGAGAATCGTGGAAGGCTTTGGGGGTCACCTTTGCCCAGCTATGTGGTACACTGTACAGATGGATGGAAAAACTTGGATGCAATGCAATTTTTAATCAACCCAAGCAGTCTATCCCTGCGACGGACGTCCTTAACTCTCTCAAGACATGATTCCGGCAGGCAGCATGATTTATACAACATTATGTAGATACAGACGGCACATACGGACTATTTACATTCCGTTCAAGTTTTTTTTTAAGCAAGCGGGTGCTTGATTGCCAAATAGTGCTACGACAGGCTATAACTTGAATTCTGCATTAGAAACTTGGATGTAGCAGAAACATAGGCGGGGCAGGCTTCGTGAATGATGAGGCTTCGCAGGAGCGGCGCGTGGCGGGGGCGCGGGGTGCGGGGGCGCGGGGTCAGGTGGAATAATTGTCACAATAAACAGACGGTAATGGAGTGGCGGCGCGCCCAACGAGTTAATTAGTGAAATGACACCCTCCCCTCCCGCCCACGGCCCCTCAGCCCGCAGCACGCCAGGCGCCGCCGGCCACCCCACGGCCACTCCTCAGCCGCGGCCCACTTGCCTATTAAATTATACCAAGTGCTTATGAATTTTAGAGCGCGTTTACAATACTAATCTAGTCACGAGCAAGCTTATTTGGTTTTGAACTTGTAAAACAACAATAGATTTATTATGATTGATGATGTCTATCCCAAACTGTTGTCGCCTGATGCTTGCAATGTCGAGCGGCAATAGTGTTCATGTTCATCGGCGCGCGGCTGCTATCGCTATCAGCCGGCTCTCGCGTGCTGATCACTGCGCGGTACCTACCTCTGGATATGGACCACATTGGCCTGCACTTGAACTCTGTCTGATTACTCTCGATAGCCAATGATTAACTACATATGTGTATTTGTTTACTCAACTTTTTCTTCCGATTGGAATCCGATGAATTATGAATTAATTTAAATAATGAACTTGGATCAATCCCTCCTTTGCTGATGCACTGAGTCAAATCCCGAAATACACACAGGGGGCCCTCAGTGAACGCAGCACCGCATCATGTTAACGTAGTCAGCTTCTATCTTTGCTCTGGCTGGAGACTTTAAAGATACTGACTTCAGGAGTCTGACCTGCGCTCGTGCTAACTGCAGAGACCAAGACAAAATAAATGAAAGTAAAACGAATATGAAGCAACGAAACATAAGGTATTTAAAAAAAACAACCCACACTTCGGAATGAAATTCTTGTATCGCGGGGGGTGTCACAAACATTCAGTCACATGCACAACGACACCCAGACTCAGGACAAGCATTCGTGGATCACACAAACGCTTTTCCTGCGCGGGGATCGAACCCGCGACACGTCGCTCTCAGTGGCTATCTTTATGGTCAATACTAATGATAACACTATGACTCTCTAGTTCAATTCAATAGCCAGTCTGTCCACAGGAAATACTTATAGCTGGTATCCTTGTCCAAAAGGCTGATATCCAAATCCATCGTAAATTACAATAAGTCCAAGCCGACGATGAGACAGATCAAACGCAAAAACAAAGAAAGAGATGTTTGTAGAATTTGAATTTGAAATTAATGGGGATCTCCTCATTGGAAACCCTCAAAGAAATAAATATCTACGAGCAGAATTACACGTTAACAGACGCTAGTCAACAGCTCACGGTGTATTTGTGCTCCTTGAGTGCGAGTCTGAATGTTTTGTAATAATTATTTCTGGGAATTCTTAAGAAGCTGAGATAACTAAGTAGCACCTAGTGTGAGAGCTGTATCACAGAGTTTTATACTTCAAACACAATGTCGCCTTTCGAATGAATAAGCGTGTAATCCAAATTTTACGCTTCACTAATAAAATATTGGTTATTAACCATCTGCTAAATATACTTAATGTAGTGGCGACAATACAACGGTGAAGGAATGACGTGGGCAGGTCTGCGGCAGTGTTGGTCAAGTTTATAGTGGACAGTGAGCATGTGTGGCGGAAGGAGCTGCAGCGCTGCGATAACGATACATCCCATGTGTGACCGACCAGCCAGCCTGCACACTGACAGACACGTCTACACTGCTCTAAATGTAAACGAGAGGTAATGCTCCATAAGCGTGTATACCGCAAGCAATCGACTTCATTCGAAACAGTCAAAGGTGTACCGCTATCGGTTCAGGCAAGCAGAGACGAGTGTACTGCTTAGCATTGAGATTTTTCAGAGGGTGTGTCTTTAAAGTTTATAATAGTACACTTATTGACACAATTGGTTGTCCGTAGTTCTATCTGCCCTTTTGATGAGCACGTGGTTGTATTGTATTGTCGCTATGTCTGTTACGGTACCCAAAAGCATAATGAGAAACTTTCCTGAACATTCAAGAAACTTGCACAAAGACACCAATACTCAGGACAAACATCGGTGGATCCTATCAAAAAATGTTTACCACCTAAGCCTACATTGTGGAATGCAATAAAGATTTGAATATCGTATAAAAGCTTGTGAATCGCGGGGATCGAACTCGCGACACCTCTTGCACAGTGGGTTTGGCTTGGAGACCTCAACTACTCGGCAATCCATGCAATCGCAAAAAACTAAGCTTATTTATAGGGTGAAATAGAGTTACGACAATTTAACTCTTAAATAAATACTTTTGATTCGTGTGTTACTATGACGATTCGAAATAGGACCGTTAGTTGGATGAACGCTATACTTATGGTTTAGGAGGTATAGGTGTCTGTATGGACTCCGGAGGCGCGCAGGATTCGAACCGGTCGCCGAGGCTGTCGTGCGCGTTCATACTGCGCATGTGCGGGAGCGTGCGTGTGAACACACTGCAGGTGCTTCACAATCCTTTCTTTTTTTTACATACTTAACTTAAGAAATAAAATACTAGAAATAATGGTTTTTGTAACGGGTTTTAAGAGAACGCCGAAGGTACGCAAACGAGGGCCTTAAACTGTACCGCGGTCACAGGCTACGTGCGCGAGCCTGAGGTTATGTTAACTGGACGAAGGCTACCTTGATCTCGGTCCATTGAATAGCTTCGTCTGCTAAAGAATTTACACAATATGAAGAGTGCGTAGCGTTAATGCTCTTTGGTAATCTAAGGGCAGAGCGAGTATAGGTATATTGTAAAACATAAACAGGATGATAGGAGAGGAGTGTCGATGTGCCGAACTCAAGGCCGGTCATCAGCTTGTGTCCGCCGCGCGGCGCCGCAAACCTGCCCGGCCGGCGCGCGGCGCGGCGGACACCCGCCCCGCATCGAACCGTTACTCACACCACCATGTAGACTGTGACATTTATTAAAACCATCCTCATGCCATACTACATTCAAAATTACTTCATAATTTAAAAATCATAAAATACCAATACGCGACTCTTTAAACTAGATTTACTCCTTCTCACTCGTCGGTAGTTGCAACATCATCAGTACAATTCGACGAAGCCTCGCCGGCTGCAATACCTCGCACCAGGCGGACATCATAGACAACTACCGATGAATTCTAAGTCACACAACTAGGCGCTAGTTAGAACCAGCTCTGTTTCTTTTATAGCACGCATGCGACCTATTAGGTGGACAGTTTATACTTCTTTGACGATCTACTAACGAAAATGTCGTATTCATTTCTATGAACTGTAATAAAGACGGTTCTGTAAGCACTTATCTAAGATTACGATCTGCTGCACTTCCGGAGCTCACGGTGGTGCGTTGATGTCTAATGTTGGAGAGACTTTTATGTTCGATATTCGTTCTACCTTTTACGCTGACACGTCTATTGCTCTCGAATCACTTTTTTCCTTACAATAGTCTCTCAATAGAAATTGGATTGTACGTATGTTTATATTGGTCCACTCGTGTTAAGTCGGCCTTCTGTCCTCGCACACTCGTAGGAACTTGGCAAACATTGTGCTGTCAGCAGCGCGCTCTGACGCAACACGTTTTTGTTTCAAGTTGTGTTCTGAGTTTCTTTCGCCGAGTAGTCCCTCATCATATTAATTTTATGGTTACGTTGTACATTCTATTATATTGTTCATCACCGACAAGTATTGTGGTGCACAATAAACAAAACGATTGTTTCCTCTAAATATCCCGCAATAAAAACGTCATGTTACACAACGCAAAAAGGCGAATAAAACAAATAGGATATTTTTTTTGGTTCGATTAAAAAAGTTTGCATGTCGAAATCATAATAAAGCTTAATCAATTAGTCCTACGAGTATTTTGACACATTTCGTTAAATAGCGAGTACGCGTACAATTACATCGGACGATTGATTTTATTTAAAAAATACAAATGAGACAGTGATTCGACGAAAGCGGTGTTTACGGAACGTTAATGGTGACATAAATTTGAATGTTAATGCGTGGCTCGGGGTCGGGGCCGACGCGCGTGTTCACCTGCGTCCTCCATGCCGAAGCCGCCTCATTCATAGATACGCGGTTGCTAATATAAACTCTAATCTCTCTAAATTCATCGCGACGTTACTATTCGTTTGCCTGCCTATTATGGGATATTTAAAAAACTTCAGTGTCACCAGTTTCAGTAAACACCTTGTGACAAACTCAAAGGTTTTTCATCCAACCAACAACCAAGTCTCCCAGAGAGGAGGAACTCTGAGTGCTTTTTTTTAATATTTATATGTGACAAAGCGTAATGTAGTAATGTTTTAAGTATTTACCGTTTCTACGCACTGTGCTACCCTTATCATAAACTGATTAAAAGAAGACCTTTACTTTCTTCGAGAAAGTTTATGTATTGGTTTTAATTTTAATTCAACCACGGCCAAGCATTTCAAATTCACCCTTACTGCTTATATGACTGTGGAGATATACATGGGAGTATTAAACATTCATAATTAATATAAAACGGTAACAACTTGGCAACTTCCGTACAACAATCAATTGTATCGTATATCGAAACCTGAATATAAACACAGATTTCAATTGCAAGAGCAGAACTGTTGTCTAGTGACAAACCTAATGTCTCAACGGACGGGTTCAACTCTTTTGATTGTAACTCTTGGTTGACACAGGAGCCCCCCCCCCACCCCTCCCACACCCTCCGCTAAGCTGCTAAGGATATTTTTTTCGACCATGTATTCAGTTACAACTATGCTTCGATTAAATTATTTAAGGTAAACATTTTTACCTTTACTAAATAATAAGGAACATGAGTCGTAACTGTCCCATGACCTTGAACGGCCTTGTGTTCTGTTGGCACCTAGTGGAACACCACTAGCCAGCTAGTGGCTGTGGTCGCACCTGCGCCCGCCGGCTCCAGGCTCTGGCCGCGCACGCACACTCGCGCGCCGCCGGCTATTAATACCCGCGGTGTACGACACTCGCAGCGCTTTGTGCTTACTCAGTGGCGCTTCTATTTGCAAGCCAATTGATTCCTAGTCGAGCGTTCTGATGCTGAGCGAGGCTGCCTCGCGCCTAGGCACCGCCAGCATTACCTATCAAAAAGGTCATCTTGCGTTTACAAAATTTAATAGTGGGAACAAGTCAGTACATCTCGTGTTGCCACTATTTATTTAAGACGCGTTAGAGTTAATAATGTTAAACCATTTAAAAAAAAAATGGGCTGTTTTACTCAAATAAAAAACCGACTCAGAAAAGAGGAAATTGATAAAACAGACTTTAGGCAATCGTATTTCATTTATTTCCACAAGAGTAATACAAACATGTGTTCACCTACTTGCGGCATGTCATGGGTTTTCTATCAATCGATAGTGTAGGTTCTTTTTCTAAATTGGACATATTTACTAAAAAATATTTCTTTAAGAACTTAAAGAAATATTTTCACAGCATCAATAAACTAAGCATTGTTTTATTAATAATAAAGGTGACTTTTACTTAGCGAAAACATAACAGTTTATAGCACATCTTGGACAGTTTAAACTACATGTATATTATATAATAAAGTTACAGGTGGGCATTTAAGCGATAGTTAAAATATGTAATACATAAATCCCAGTGCGTTTAACACATTCCCTAGGCATCATTAGAATTCTTGAAGTCTGAGACGGGTGGGTCGTACCGCGCCTCGCCCGCGTCTCGCCCGCGCCTCCGTCGTCGCAGACCATCAGAAGAGCTCTGCTCACAGACATCAATTTAACCTAAATATTGCTTCACAATATCGAAAACTTTTTAAATAAAATATTCTTAAAGGGTTAAAACAGAACGACAGGTTAAACTCATGACAGCATTATCTGCCTTCTGTCTAGCTATCAGTCACGCCGCCTCCAGTTAAAATCTTCACATATGATTTGTTTCGGTTCCCGCTGAAACAAAAACAAGAAATAAAAATCGAGGTTAAACAATACGGTTGGCAGGATCATAAAATTTCTACCCAGTCCATATTTTTTTTAAATTCGATCTTCCCTGTATGGCTGGTATTATATTTGTACGGATACCCCAGTGCCGCTAGTCCGACTCGCACCCTTGAGAGGTGCTGATTTTTGTTGTTAATTAAAAAGAGAGAAAATTTCGTTAAGAAAAAAGGCAATCAAAAGGCAGTCATGTGAGACTGTGGGCCATTGTACTAACAGGCATGTAGTACATCTGTAGACGACTAAGTAGGCCTGCCTAACATTTGCGTAACCGGAATAAGACGTAGCAGAATCTCTCACTTGCGGAAATATATTTGTAAACTATTACAAGTCCAAGGCAGCCGTCCCAGCGAGATGCATACGCACTGCGCGCAGCACTCACTCACTAGCAGCTAATTTCCTGAAAAGGGAATGAGCGCTTACAGTACCTCCGCATGCACATGTAACAGAATACTAAACGTCGTCGTCATGCGTTTACTGCATGTCTGCAAAAGTAATATGAGTAACACAAATATGTGAGAGAGATGTATAGTGTATGTACTATGTATAAGTGTGAGCATTGGAATCAGTTCAGTGAGTTAGTGTAGAGTGAAGGACAGGCGGTAGTGTCTGAGTGACACCGAACACTTTCGCCGACGCAGCGGAGACCAACGCTCAACAATTTGCGGTCACACCGCGCACGGAAACTAATGCTCTGTTTAGGTTCGCTCAAGTATCTCTACTGATAAATTAACCTTTGTAACACTTTTCATGATGCTCTTTGGAACATTTCAAATTCTAGGACAAAAAGAAGACAGTATCATTTTTCCTTTAAAATAGGCACGGACCAAAATGTTGATTCTGACGATTTTTGCTGTCGATTTCGTGCAAAACTAGCTCGAAGTGGTCGGTGCTTGGGCTCTCACTGCTTCGGTTTATATTATACAACAGTTGTTGCATGCCGTTTTAACGGTCTGGGTATCAGATAAAGCTGCTCAAACATTACTCTCCTCAAATCTATACTAATATATAAAGCTGAAGAGTTTGTTTGTTTGTTGAACGCGCTAATCTCAGGAACTATTGTTCCAAATTGAAAAATTATTTTTGTGTTGAATAGACCATTAAGCGAGGAAGGCTTTAGGCTATAAACCATCACGCTGCAACTAATAGGAACGAAGGCACAAAGGAAAATGTGAAAAAAAATAGGGCAGGTATAAATCATAACTTATATCTTCCACCCACGGGGACGAAGTCCCGGGCAACATCTATGTGTTAATCTTAGATGTCATCAAAATGAAAATGGGACCATCAGTTTGGCTATTAAGTGGAAACAAACATACTTACATACAGTCACACACTCACATACTGGAAGTCACGGTGAATAAGCTTATTTATTATCATCTAGCGTAACTGTATCAGATGCTAAAACAATGAAGGTATCAGACATCGGTTACCTGCTGATTGAAGGTCGACAGTAAGTGAGAGCCGTGCTTGCTGGAGGAATAAGAGACTAGACTCGTCGGGGACTGTTGCCAGCGAGAGGAGCCGCGCGGCGGCTGTGGCGCATGTTAATGCGCTACATTCATTAGCAGAGCGCGGCGCAGGCGGCCCACTGTCGCTCGGCCAGTTTTAAAACAAGAATTAAACACCGAACGAGATCTGAAAGCAAGAAAAGTAACGGCACTGGACATAACCAGCCGGGGCGCGACACACCGACACAGGCGCAGCTCGCGGCTCACACGCGCCCGCATGAATATATAAAGTTTATCGCGGCGCCCACGGCCGCCCGGGGTCGCCGACCGCCCAGCCACCGAATGGACTGTTGTCATGTGTGCCCCCCCCCTTCCAACACCACCTCGCACACACACACAGGTCTGCCCGATGGATGCAATGCTAATTTTTTATAAATTCCTCACATACATACCGATTGAAAGACATACCTATTTAAACAGTACCTCATTGTAAGTCACAAGTGTCTTCTTATTATTTTAACTCATACTTACAGCATACCATGGAAATGATTACATTAATGACGGTACAATTAATGAGGTAATTAAAAATATTTGTTTGAGAGTGTGAGGAGCGCGCGACGTGGCCCTGGTATCAACATTATCGCGTTATCCGCCAGCGGGCAGTATCGCGAGATAGCGCGGCGATTAGCGGATAGCGCGAGCGCCGACCGCATGCGCCGACACCAGCCGCACGCGCTCCGACTACAGCTTCACTTACAGTAGCTTGCTCTAGCTTTGGAAAGTTATTCTTATGAAATAAGTATTTCTGGAACAAAAAATGCTAGTTCCACGCGGAGATCAAACCTGCACCACGTAGCTCATAAGCATCGTAGCCCCAATACCATTTGAATTCATAGTATAAAACTAAATTGATGAATAACCAAAAAGTTGATGAAGTATGGGACTGAACGATGCCGTACCACTCAAGTTGTTGCACAAATCGGATATGCAATCAGGCTTAGGTATTACTGATGGAACCGACTTGTGTTTCATCGAAATTAAGTCGAGTTGGTGTGGAAATCAGACAAACCCAACGAAGCTGGAAATACGCTTGATCCACAATTAAAGATGCTAATGACACGGGTTTGCCGCTCGGTCTTGGTTAGATTGGATGGTACAGACTACAGGAACAGGAGCGCATCGTAAAAGGAATCAAATTCATTTTTTTTTTTATGCAAACAGGACCAAACCAGTTTCGGGAGTTAACACCTCAATTTTAATGTCTTTCTCTGTTTTGCGTTTTTGTCAAGGGTTTATGAGGGCGCTGCTTTGAATACACTCAATTGTAAAGAATGGTTGAAAAATCTCTTGTGTCAAACAGTGCGTGTGCGCAGCGATGAGCTTTATCAATGATGTATAGGTAAGGCAGTAGCGGGGATTGTGATAAATGGTCCAACAATGCGCGCCGCAGGTGCACGCCGCCTGACCTTTGCAGCCCGCCTCCCCCCGGCTGCCACGCTCCCCCGCAGCCCGCGCCCCGCGCCCCCACGCTTTCGCACCGCGCCCCCGCGGACCCCCGCTGCCCACGCGTCTGAAGCCTCCGCCGCCCGTTATAAATCCTCTCGTTGGCGAGACTGACCGTTACTGACAAACTGTATTTTTAAAACAGGCGCGCACCTTTTATACAACACTATGTGCAAAAGTACATGCTATCCACATGGGTGAAACGTCGCTCATGGCGTCATAAACCAAGTGTCAAGTGCACTATAGTGAAGACAAGAGATAGACCAATCTCCACAGCACGGACATGACACGGCCAACACCGCACGGCTGGAGCAGCGGCCACGACACGCTCCGCCAAGCGTGCATGTATTTAATAAAGTATCGTAAATATGAAGGCAATTACTTAAAATTTCATATTAAAAGTTCCTACCAGTATAAAGTTTATATAACTTTCATATACATAAGCAAAGACTAAGCATTTATTGTGAGAGTAAAGCACACAGTCTACGGCAAATGAAGAGCCGAAGTTGGTGCGCAAAGACACCTGGGTCACGCGCCGCACTTGGGTATTTACGAAACAATTGTTAAGGGGAAAATAATAATAACAATGTTTGTTAGTATTCGGTGACAGAGCACGGTATTAATAGTGCGCGCGCAGTGTCGCGGGCAGCACCCACACACGTAAACAAACATGCGCGGACGACGCACACAACAACAACAATGTTGTCTATTATTAGTTGGCTATAATGATCTGAGCATCGCGCGCCCGACACCCGCCGAGCGGGTCACTTCAGCTCGAGGGCTACCTCCACTCGCGGAACTCATTCATAACAACTCATTATTTACGTTCCCTTTCCTGTCACACGACCGCAATTATACAATTCCCAAATTATTCTTTATATTAAACTGCATTGTTATAGTTAGTACTAGATTTCGTACAGAGCAGTTCGCATGATGTCGCACTTACTTATGCATCAAGACTCATCATTCTAACATTTTAAGGTGCCTGAAAAAAGTCATGCTTTAAATAAAAAGTTTTTTTTTTCAATCATAATTAAATTTGATTATTTTTATAAAATTTATGTTTAGTTCAAGGACATAGCAATGCCGTTGATATCTTTTACAGGCGCCGCCCGCCGCCGCCGCGCCGCCTCCCCGTAGGCTCACACGGTACTCGTAAAGGGATGCTGGCAAAGACTTCAACGCACTTTGCCCGAATATGAGTGAATAAATAATAATAGTTAAAGTCTACCAATTCATGATGAGTAAATATTATAAGAGCGACTTGCTTATCCACAGCTTGCTGACTTGATGCATTGCTACAATAGTTTAATCAATGTGCCTGTAGAAATAATTTCAATAACTCAATAAACCCTTTTGGGGGAGGCGTTATCGCTCCAGAGGACATTATTGTACCCCTTCAAAAACCACAGATGAAAAATGTAAAAAATATTAAGGTATGCAAAAGTATCCCTCCGCGGGAAGATTGTAGCGGACTCTTCGTCCACAATGGCTACACAAAGGAGCCTGAAAGACCCAGTCACTTTTCTGACAGGAGTCACTCTTTTATCTTGCCTCTGGTTGGCTCAGGAGGGTTCACGGAGCTACATGCTCAAGTGCATAATCTAGTGTCGGCGGTCTCATTGGTGTTGCCCCTCGCTGCCTTTACCTGCCAATTTCAATTTTGTTTTCAGGTGTTGGAAGGCAGATGTCATAGTATTCCATACTTTATATACGATACTTAACAATATCCCAAGTAAGTTTTTTTTCTCCCTAAAGTACAATAGGGGCCAATCTTGGGCCGTCTATATCTGATGTTTCACAAAGAGGAGAAGGATAGCTAATATTATTTGTTAAATAATACCTTTTTCCCGGTTTCAGAATAATTGCAACATATTTTGCTTGTAAATATATCTAAACCAAGGAGCTCGAAACTGGTCATAGCCGCTCTACAATAAAAATACACCCGAAATGGTTTGTGCTCGTTTGCATCGTCTTGAATACTTTGATCCAAGAAACACAACATGGAAATAAGATACTAAGGACTTTTTTTTTAACCTTTGCCCCTAAAGCCTGAGAGGGGTAGCTGAAACAGTATGATCAGGAAATATATAACACATGAAGAAACCAGTTAATGTGTTTCATTTATTTTACAATAAATATTAATTCACCGCAATAAGAATTTTTTTTTACATTAAGAGGTATATTGGTAATAATTATGCCTGTCTCGATGAAACCTCAACAGCTTGTCTAACCTTAACTTGGACAAGTATGTAATCTCTGAGCTTTGACCATTAGAGCATCTCACGGCATCGCACCATTTAAACTCGTTTACTTTGTGAATGCCTGTACAGGTGTACTCATGCCCGTCTTTAATGCGAAATAGATCTCTAGAAAAATATGTTTATTTAAAAATTAATAACCAAAACGGGCAAGTAGCAATAGGTATTTAATTCAAGCTTACAGAAACATTTTTGCAATTTTCTACAAAAAAAACACGAATTTCGTTTTTTTTTTAGATTTTCTTCTGTGGTACGTGTACGTGGTACGAATCAAGCAAAGTCACCACTGATGTACGGAATGAGTGAAAAATGGCTGGAATTGTATTTAAAAAATTGAATGAGAGGTTAACATGGAGGCTACTTTTATAAAGCCAGTCAGACTGTCTAGCAACTGAGGAGAGTTGAGAAAAGTTATAAGTATGAGGTTGTGGATATTGTAGTAAGCGTATGAGAAGCGGGGACGGCGACTGGTGGACACGACGTGACAGACACGTCTCAGTTTAGCAGAAGTATAAATAGCGGAACAATGCGGCGTGCACCGCGCGCCCTGTCGGTGTCGCCGTATGGACTGTATCATATTTGTGTCAGATCGCATGCGCCCGATGGCCGATAAAGTGAAGTTTTATGCGAGGGCGAGTCGCGGCCCGCCCCCGGCTTATTAATAACATTATGCTCGATTAGGCATGTCCCTCCCGGCGCCTGGGGACGACGCACTCCCGCGCGTTACGTCATCGCCTGAAATACGCCCGAGTTTTACACGAAATCGCCGTTCGGTGAGCGAGCCGCTCCCGGAACGACTCTCTGACACGAACAGAATAAAACCGGCCGCCCGTAGTGCCAAACCCGCGGTCAACGACTCCCGAAATAGATGCACAACGCGCGCACCTATAGGAAATTAAGAACCGGTCCCGACCGCGGCGACACTCTCCGATAGCGATAAAAATTCATTTCGAAAGCGGAATCCACCTGAGCGATTAATTTACTGCGGCTTTCACCGGGCGCGTTATCGAGCCCGACGCGGCGACGTAGGCGCAGCGTGCGGCCCGCGGAGCGCACGCGGCCGCTGCGTGCTGCCGTGCACAAGGGTTGCCAACATATCAACAGATTCCCTGTTGATAAGTTTCAATTCACACATTCAATTCTTTCTCCACGATGAACCATCGATGACCTTGAACGGAGGGCGGGAGACACTAGTTGCTTGAACAACTTATTTAATTCTCGCCAGTTATTGCTTTATCTCTTTCACTCTTAGTTCTGGTGCAAATCGCTGTTTGACAGAAGCGTTTGTAGAAATCATTCCCAACGTAATGGATTCAAGTCCTCAAGGTCTTGTCGTGAGCGCTCTATTGCATATTTAAATGTATATATGTCTACGCACGGTAGCGACTTCCATAGTTGAATCTAAAGTAGGTAATATTAGACAATTTTCAAAAGATTTATCCGTATTCTTATTGAAAATTGAAATTACATCAAAATCGATCCGCCCGATCACTCAGGACGTAAGGAGTTAACCCTGTCATCTTAATGAAATGTTAAACAAATGAGAATAGATAATGAGTGGGCAGGGATCCGCTTAGTGGTTAATATCATTCCAGCAGCAGTGACAGCAGTGACAGCAGTGGCAAGGCCTCAGCTCCGCGTCACTCCACCAGCATGCAGCGCCTCCTCGTGGCGGCCTACTAGGACTGTAGTGACGCGACCCAGTATCTGTTCGTGTTGCATGTAAACAACTGTGTGATGAACCGTATTTATTATGATCTAAACACAAACAAAAATTTGGACATAGTGAGAGACAGCGCCGCCGCGCGGTGGCGCGTGGAATATCGTGCGCGGAGTTAATGAGTTGAAAAGGCGTGCTCATTGCCGGCCATGAGGAATTTTAATTAGTTAAGTGGGTTACGTGAGCAACGATGAGGAAACGCAACAGTGCGCGGATTATGTTGATAACATCGACTTCGGGAAGCGTTTCTTGCTTCGACTGACTCGAGTGTTACGCGTGCAACTCACTCAATAACGACCGCTGTTGAGCTGCGACGCTAACGTGGAACACAGAGGGCGCTGGCGCAACACTCTTCACCGTTCATATATTCAGTAGCATCCCTACATTCATTATTACATACTAAAAAATACATTTTAAAGATACAAAAACAGAACATATTAAGAAGTAGGCGATAACCGGTTGGACGCCTGTACGCTAACGGTGCCGATGTGAGACGGCGCACGCGGCGACCGACGATTTAAGTGTATAATGATCCAGTTGAGGAAAACACATTGAGCAAGTTACCTACGTCTGCAAGCGCACTGAAGTGTCGGCAACTTGTAACTTGGGAGAATAGCTGGACCTCGAAATTCGGCGAACAATGTCCAACACGTGTGACGTAACGGCGACCAGTCGCGGGAGCCACGATGTCGGGGTACTAACACGTTTTGGCGGGTTACCGTGGGCTGCAGCTGGAGTGGCTTCGCGCTGCCGACGAGCTCCGTGGTGGCGCATGCGGTGCTAGTCGGGCGCCGTTACCTGAAGCGATGAGTTATTCGTCCGATCGAACCCGGAATAGCCATCGTCGCAAGACCGGTTCAGTAGAATTCCTGATGTCAATCGTAGAACGTGGAGCGCGGACGACATCTTTACCTGACAGTATTAGAAATAGCTATTTGACTCTAATGCTGCCCGGTAAGATGCGAACCGCCACTCCGGTTGAAGAGAGTGTTGCGTGGAGCGCGGCGTGAGACAACCCGGGTGGGCGCAGGGCGCGTGCGGACGGCGCCGCTGCCAGTCGCGGACTGGGCCGGCAGGCGCGCGGCGGCCGCAGCGCGGCTGGGAGCGGCGGAGGCGGGCCGCCGCGCCGCACGCCCCACGCCCGCTGCTCCTCCTGCCACCCCACGCCAGCGCGGGGATGTTGCGCCAGCTCACCAGCTCCCCTCGCTCCAGGCTGGAGCACCTGCTGGCACTTCTTATTTTACTTAAATTACATAAGCACCATGAAATACTGGCTTTAGATGTAACATCTAATAATTATGGATATTTTTATTTACACATTTAACTAGATATAAAATCCTGAGTTACCGAGGTTCTGGTGATAGGCAGATTGTTACATTCGGCCACGGCATGATGAAGGTGACCAGTTCCCATGTCGTACACTTTGTAGATGTTGGAAATCAGTATCACAAGGGGCAGTTATCTGCATTTATCGCCAGAGCCTCGGCGATTTCTCGCGTCATGTTATTCACTGACTCCTGATAACCTCGCTTTATGTAAGTGTGACCCCTGATTTACATGTCCTACATTTGACTTACTTGTTTTATCATGAAATTGGTAATAATATCTACTGTAGGTACGTTTGCTTCTATGTAACAAAAGAGGAACAAGAGGACAGAAATAAGAAGAGAAAAGTGTTTGAGAATCACCTAATATAACACATTTTTCAAATACCTATTGGTTCATTTTGCTATTCGTTATGAACACCCTAGACAGACTTATAAAGTAACGTTTCGGTACTGTGTCAGTTTGTCGGCTTTTAATTCGTATGTTTTTTCCACTCCGACCTTTCATTCGAAATATCTGGTTTTGATGAATCTGCACGCTAACCGCCACGCCAAACCCTCAATGCTCGACGCGTCGCGGGATTCGATGCCCACGTAGGACTAGCATTTCTTTAATCCACGAATGCATGTTTTTTCTGAGTCTGAGTATCTTTGTGTACGTAAATAGAAAGTTTGTGAAACGCCCTGCGATACAACTATAATAAGAAATTCCGATAGACCTTCCTAACTATCACACCTTCGGCTGCGGCGGTAAGGCTCCATACCTGGGCCCCTGTCCTGCCATTTACAATGGCCTAATTGGAAATTTATTTTTTTGACAGTGTGTGTTTCGAACCTTACTGAATTTCCAATTATTGTGTTGTCAAAATGCTTGGGATATTACGAATAGTGCCAATATAATCCAATTCCCATCCGTTCATCGGCAATTTTAAATAGTAGAATCGTCCCCATCCGTGATTCAGCTATCTTAAAAAATGCAAAGGCCGCTTCGGTCAATAAATAGTTTTCGGGTAACTATATAAACGATAAAAGTTTAGTGATAGATAGATGCGGTTATGAAGTTAATACTGCTTACCATGTGTTTAAACGAAGCCTGCCACCTATGTATATACTTACTCCCAACCTAATCCAGATTATTTCAATCGAATTGAGATTTCAGCTAATTGATACTTATTCTGATGGCTATTGGATTTGGTATGACTCGATAGTGCTATTTTAGCATCGAATCAAGCACCAAACAGAAAGCGACAGTCTATTCTGTAAATAAATTTTGATGGCTATGTTTTTGTATGTTGAGCCCCAAGCAGACTGCAAGGATAGCCAAGAAATTGAGTTCACCAGGCGAGCGACGTGTCGCAGGTTCGATCCCCGCGAAAGGCAATCGATTGTGTGATCCACGAATGCGGGTCGTGAGTCTGGGTGTCTTTAATGCTTTCCAAATCCCCTGCGATTCAAAAATTTGTTCATTGGCCAGAAAGTGTTTTTAAAAGAAAAAAAACAGATATTTACCAATTAAGTTCTTCAGTCCATTGGATAGAAGTAGTGTTAACAAGAATCAATAAAAGAATAAACTCCACTTGGATTCAGATTATGTTACAGAGTAGTACGCTGTAGTACAGTAGTGTACTATAGTGTAAAGTCTAGTGGTCAAGTGGTCAAACCCTTTCATTGGATACTCATATTTATATAGTTTTAAAAATAATGTAGTTGTTCTGACCTACCTGTACCTATATTATTTTGACACAGCCCGCAAGCCTAACTATTTATGTAGGGACAGATGAAGTTATACAATGAAACGTAGGCATGAAAGGCAAGGTTAGCTCCAATCGACAACCGAACTACTTCGACTTAGAAGTAGTTCGGTTGAACAAAAGCCTCAACCACTATAATATACTCCAAGCAAGAGCTTTGATAAATAGAGATCATTTGTGATGCTCACAAATCTTTACAAAACATGTTTATTGATTTAACTCTGACATGGATGATAGGGATTTTGATGACAACTTGCTTGCTGCTGCTAGCGCTGATGAAGTGAGTTCTCCACAAATCAATTGACCAAATTTACTATCTTTTTGAAGCTCGTCGCAACAGTTTCAAAATAGTACATATAAATGCTAAGAGTGTTCCATGTCAGTATTCTGACCTTACAGGATCTTGCAGCATATCAGCAATGGCAACGTCGACGCTTCTTTCCCAGTTTCAAACCTGAGCAATGTTTCACCGCTTTGCCAGTTTGCCTCATCTTCGCTATACCTATACATATATTCAGAGTTAGAAAATTGTTTGCTTTTCGAAACATGCCTACAATCTTATAAAATTATCCTTGCTGTTGCTGCTAATCTACGAATTGACTATTATAACGCTCTGGATTCCACTTACAATGAATTGTGTTCTTTCGAAGGACACAGGAAATTATTGTCTTAGTTAGCAAAATCTCTTCGTAAGACCTAAATATCCTGCCTCTCTGCAACTCACTTTTTATCAAATTATACGCCTTCCTAGGACTCGTCATAATCTCTTGCATTGACTACCACCGTTGGCAACTTTCCCATATCACCTACTCATATATTTATTAGATATATTATAAGGTCGGGTTTTCAAAACTTTAGTCACAGTATGTTGGTCTGTGGAACTAGTATGCCATAGATATTGAAGCACTGCAGGTTGGGCTTGGGCAGTTGACAGGTCAGGTGACTAAATTACAGCAGCTCCACCGACGACGAGACGGTTGAAAAATTTTCAACACTGTTGGTGTTAAAAAATCTTCCCTGAACTCCTTTAAAAACATAGCTGTTTTTTCTAATCACTTAGATTAGAAAAAACATTAACGCTGTATCTGCCTTTATTTTTTTCTTAAAATTTAATCCAAACTTGTTCCCGTGTTTATACTCTGTCAAAGTTGTGGAACTTGCCGGTACCTGCTCTCTTTTCCCTTTTGTACGATTTCTGAGACTGACGTCCAAAATTGAGTTGCGACAGTTGGACATTGAGAGGGATACCTACAGTGTGTTCTGAGACTTGCTTATTCTAGCGTGAGTGTTCCCGATACCTACTCGTCCACATTTAAACCAGTCCTAATGTGAAATGCGCAAAATCTCCAATCAATTTAAGCACCTCAATTTATCTTAACTGACATTCTCGTGTAAATTGTTCACAACCTAGTAGTTTCTTAGGTTTACGCGAATGTTAGACATTAAAATGAAACTAGGTACTTTTACGGATTTTATCGCCGTTTTTACCAGAAGTTGTTGAAGATTACCGATGACATTCGCTGGCCTGCCGGATTTGGTGGACTTTATTGTGTTACAGAGCATCCTTCATTCTTTCTACTTTCCTTGTAGTTTTATTTTTGGTGGCGCTGTGCTTGCAGAGTGTCTGCCTTAAAAGGTCAAACTCTTGATTGGTGTAAAATCGCGCAGAGGTGCGCTCTTTTTACTCTTTTATCCACTGCTAGCTGTTGACCGCGACTCAGTCTGCGTGGACTTCAGTTTGCAGCGTTCGGTGGTCCCCGTTTCCATGGAAATACATCCCTTTGGTGATCTTACACACCTTTTCAATTTTCCCTCGGGAACTATTTCAATAATCGAGATAAAAGGTAGCCTATGTTTTTTTCCATGTCAATGGTTAGATATATGCAAATCCGTTCAACCGTTTTGCGTCATTGAGTAACAAACATCCAAACATCTAAACTTTCACATTTATAATAATAGTAAGGACAAAACTTTTAACTAGAGTAATTTTCTCACACTTTGCCACTTTTAGATATTCGATGATATCTAGGTACTATGTCAACCTGGACTCCGAGTCCACGCGGAGTAAACTTTGAATGAATACCAAAGTTCTTGATAAAGGATTCTAAAAGATTTCTTTCTGATGCACCATAAGTATGCAATACAATTCTGGAAGTAGTCTAGCTGCGTTTATAAAAAATATTTACAAGCTTGCTTTACAGCAACCATTAACCAAGTACCAACAGATTAGTGTATTTCTATCAGACTATTTACAAAGGAGTAATCAATACATTACACATATTATACACATTACACCTATCGTATTTATAAATAATTCACTCTAAGTATGACACTTGTTTCATTTGGTCATCAAAATTTATCTGTTTATTATGACCATACAGTCTAATACAATACCCCAGAACAGTGGGCGCTGACCTGAACAAGTCAGCTAGCTCGTGGCTGGAACTAATTACAGAAAGGGAGGATTGGGTGTTGTGGTGCAATGGACTTCAATAAGCTGAATGGATTGATGGCTTGAAAGATCTATCTGCCTGTTTGGCAACGCAATTGAGTTGTTAGAAATAATAATAAATTTACATTATTAATACAACTTCCACACAACGCCATCTAGTCTCTAACTGAGCAAAGCTTGTATTATGACTAGACAAATCATAAGCATTATAATTAGGATATATACATTAAATTGATTTATAATGGTCAAACACAGAACAAATGATTGTGCTGAGCTCACGAATATTTGTCCTGAATGTGAATTACTACCTACTAAACCAACAGAGGAGTCAAAACAACCTAAATCACTTGTTTTGCATAATGTTAATGTAGCAGTGAAGAGTGTAAAATGCGTGAATAATGAAAATGACTAAAACTCATTTATTATTTATCTCGTATTTGCGGCGCTTCACGGATAAAAAGTACACAAGGCATCAGCTGCCTCCTTACTAAAAACAATGTTTGAATAGAAAGAACAGTCTATCGTCAGTTTTAACTGTAGAACTTAAAATAAGTAGGAATTCATGTCGAGGAAAAAGTGGGGGTATTCTTTAGTAATCTGCTGCATTCATAGGGTTGTGGGGATGGGGGGAGGGGGGAGGGGTGGTGTCCAGGATATACTCCCTAAAGGGATAAAATGCGGAAACGTATAGTTTTTGAGATATTTTTAATTTAGTTTTGAGTTTAGGAGTGTAAAAACGGTGTTATCTGCTCGGTCTACGGAGCCCGGCTTCGCAGAGTCCTAATTCTGGGTGGTTTGAAAAAAAACCACGAAGCGATTAGCGGGGTCTATTCGCTCGCTTCACTCGCTCAACGACCCCGCCAACCCCTTCGAACCTAACATATCTATGTCGGGGTGTTAACTATAATGATGGTTCTGGATTTCGTTTTATATATTTCAACATTTTACATGAATTTCGATTTATATGATAATCATCATAACAATTTAGAAAAATCACAATACGAAAACACGGAACATAAACAACCGCGAACGAAGAGCGAATTAACTAAATGAACTTTTGTAATGTAATTACACTCTTTGACAGTTGAGTGACACTTCAATACGACGGTTAGAGTGAGAAAACACTAGTTTTTGCCATACAATATCCATTATAAAGTTTCTGTTGTATTTTTTAGAATTAACCTAAAAGCTTAAAGCAAAAACGACACATTTCCGCAAAAAAAACACTTTATATTATAACTTAGGGCATCATTGCCCATCGATTAAAACCAAAAACACCCAGTAATTCGTGCACGTTACTAAAGTCAACCCTAGCGTACATTTAATTTCTTTAAATTACTCAAAGTTTACAAGTGAAAGCATTTTACTTAAAATACCTTAAATAGAAAAAAACCCTGCTTGAGAATAAATTTTAGACTCTGTTTCACGAAAGAAGCGGAAAATAGCGGGAACTAAAATATTTCAATACCAAAATGATGCATTGGCATAGATACTAGCGACACACCCGCGGGACTTAATTCGTGAAACAGAGTCTATAATCTTAAGTGACAACTGACATTTTAACTGTCAACACTTAACAGTCAACAGAAGTCAACATGACGCCCTTGGCCACAGAACAAATATATACCCTAGAGGGCCCTTTTGTCATAGACAATATAATATTATATATATAATATATATATATATATATATATATATATATATATATATATAATATTTTATGACCAAACCAAAAAAAAATTTTTGGTGTCCAAAAAAAGCGGCAGATTTAAAAAGTCTGCTGCGGGCAACCATGGCTACATTGCAAAATACTGACTTGATATTTGACCAGTATTTTGAGCAGTCGATTTGTCTGTGAGACGCATAAGACGTGTTTTATGCGCAGCGCCAATAGCAAGATCAGTGTGACCACATTCAAATATTGCTATTCAAATTAAATACGGAGACTTTTGATATAATCTATTATTTACGCCACCGTTATAAGTTTTAATTACGCACTATTAAACTATTCTGAGAGGAATAATAACAAAAGTTATGACTTCATTCTGTAAAAATATTATAAAAGTATCATTAGTAAGTAAGTAAGTAAGATGTTTTCAAACAACTACAAAATACTAATCCAAACTTGAAGTGATCGAATCCATCTGTCGAACTTTTTCAAAGTATTTCTGATGAATGATAGCTTTCTTCTGATGTTTTTTTAATGTTTGCGGCATTATAATCGTAATTATGACAACAACAATAGTGAGTCGAACACAATTAGTTTAACACAAGTTGTTAAAATGACTCTGACGATAGAAAAGTGTTGTTAACATTTATTTCTCATTGTATGGTATTAATGCTCTATGGTCCACGTCTGAACTCTCTTGGAACGCTCAAAGACACGAGAGTAAAGACATTAAATACTATCTTTGTTTATGTATAATCTATGGTAAAGGCTTATACCAAACCAAAGCCAAACAAAGTTTACTGACAGTTATTCAATGCAATGAGTGAGTGGTAGATTTTAGAAAGATTGAATTTTATTGACTGTGATGGTATTTCTACTGCTGAAGTACTGAAATTGTAATTACGTATACAGTGATGTGTTAGAGGCGCGTGACCGTAAAATAAATCTGATTAATATTAAGTATTAATAATGTTTAGTAGTTAAGCGTAAGATTAAACCAGTGACAATCATGGCGCAGCGATTTCCTTCGAGCGGTCCAAATCCTACTCCTCCTCCGGGGGCAATGCAGCCGCAACAACGCTACCCGGGACCCGCCCAGCCGCAGGGCTCCCCAATGCCTCCGAGACCCTATCCAGGACCCAACTTTCCTGTAAGAAATTAGATTTGTTTCACGCGCTTCATGACCGGCAATGTAGCGTCACACAATAGCATGCCACAGCATATTAAGAATTATGGTAACGTTATTTGGGTTTTTATATACATAAAATCATACAAAAACAAGTAAGTTTTGTGGTTATTGAAAATTCAGAAGTTAAATGTAACTCCCAACCAATGATAGGTATGTAAAATTTCGGTACAACATGCTTTAACATATTCACATCTAAGTTTTTGGCAACCTAAAGAATAGCCATACATTTAAAAATTAACAATCCGGCCAAGTGCAAGTGGGATTTGAGAAGCTGAAGGGTCCTTACTAATTTAATTCTAAGTCGGCCATTAAATTTAATTCTGTATAAATCATTGCTTCATTTAATATAACAAATGTAAAAGTTTGGATGGAGTAATATTTGTAACTCATTAAATTAACCCCAGAATGGGGCAATGGATCTAGAATAAGTATTAATTAAGACAATAGATTACAGTCCGGAATAGCGCACTGATTGCTTCTTTTCCCAGCAAAATTGAATGATTCCTGTCATTCCAAAACATAAACAAGACATTTCACTAAACTTAGACATAATATAAGCTGGTTTGCCACTTGCATGAATTCACCGGCAACTACTAGGTCTTAAATGAAACATGAGGGGGAACAAGATCTAGCATCTCCCTGCTAGATTTTGTTGATACCAAAAACAGAACAAGCTCTACCTTCCGAAAGAGCAGTAGCTTCAATAGAAGACTGACCGACAGACTGACACTAGATTTTAATATCGTTTACATAAATTGTTTGACATTCAAAAGTGCCATATACTGGTCTAATTGAAATAAAGAATTTGACTTTGACTTTGAAAAAAGAAAAAAGACAATGGTGAACCTTAGGTTATTATGTCAATTTAGTGAAGTGTACTGTTCTTTTTTGGCATTAATTATATTTAGGAAATTATTATGATGTTCAGTAAAGAGATTTTTCATATCAGCAGGCGCGTAGCGGGTTTACTCCGCCTCCGGTGGGTGCCGTGGGCGCCGTAGGTGCCGGTGGCGTGGGCGCGGCGGGTACAGGAGTAGGGGTACCCGGAGGGCGCGCGGCGGGCGGGGCCGCGTACGGCGGCGGCGCAGCCCCCGGCGCGCCGGGCCCCGGGCCGCACGCGGGCCCCGGCGGGCCGCACCCAGGCCCGGCGGGGCCTCCCGGCATGAGGCCCGCGCCTCCTGCCCCGCCACCGCCCGTCAAGCGGCCGCCCGATGCCCGAGCTTCTATTCCTCCGCAGCACAAGCCCGGCCTTTATAACCCGTGAGTCAAATGTAGAAAATCAATGACAAAACATTGTGCCAATTTTTTAATAGTAAGGTAGGCTAGGTGAAGCATACATGCTATGCTGCGCCTTCTTTACCTCAGCAAGTCGTCGCGTGGCCAAAGGGTGGCATGCTCTATGTTTACCAAAGTATCCACTCTAAAACACACTTCCTTCATTGGTTTACTTTCTGCAACCTGTGGCCGGCCGGTTAGGTACTACTTGAAAGCACCTTCTAAACTTTTAAATGCTATATTAGTTGGTTGGCTTGGTTCTCCGTTGGATCGCTTTCTTAGTGCTAATGACAATAATAAAGAAAGGAAAACAAATATAGTTATTTACAGTCTCATTAAATTTTACAGTTATAGATGAAGCCCTGAGCCCCACAATAAGACTCCCTGTGTTATGGGGTCCAATCTCTTTTAATCCATATTCAGACAAAGACAATAGTTTTGAGAAACTAACAAAGTAGACAAAATTTTTGTAGCTTGGGTAGAGTCTGGATTAGTGAGTGACATGTAAATATGGGCATTTATAGATAAATAAGATATTATTAACCCTTAACGAATCTAATATTATTCAAGTTTGCTTGAATATTGTTCAATATGATATGTCAAATATTCATGAACATTTTATGGTCTACATATTTTTGAGTTGAATCATACAATATAATTCTCTTAAAGCGAGCGATATTATACGTTTCATTTTAATTGGTTTTTAATTGCTTATTGAAATGCTGTGGCATCTGTGTAAACCTGGATCGGAACTTGTAACATACATATTGTGTTACGTGTGGCGGCACAGCGAGGCGTACGGGTCGGGCGCGGGTGCCGCCAAGCGCAAGAAGCGGCTCGCCGACAAGATCCTGCCGCAGAAGGTGCGCGACCTGGTGCCCGAGTCACAGGCCTACATGGACTTGCTGGCCTTCGAGCGTAAGCTCGACGCCACCATCATGCGCAAGCGTCTCGACATCCAGGAGGCTCTCAAGCGGCCTATGAAGCAGAAGCGGAAGCTCCGGATATTCATCTCCAACACTTTCTATCCAGGTATAACAGTCTTCAAATAGTCCCTCATTGTCATAACCACACAAGTGTTTTACTTATTACACGATGCCTGTTGTCAGGTCAGGGCGACAACGCCGTGCCTTCGTGGGAGTTGCGGGTCGAGGGGCGCCTTCTCGATGACACCAAGAATGATCCGAACAAAGTAATTCTTTTAATTTTGTGTACGATAAACGTTTATATTGTTCATATTAATTTATTGAAACTAAAATCGTTGGAGGTGTTGCAGGTGAAGCGCAAGTTTTCGTCGTTCTTTAAATCGTTAGTGATAGAACTAGACAAGGAGCTGTACGGTCCAGATAATCACCTGGTAGAGTGGCACCGCACCCTCACCACGCAGGAGACTGACGGTTTCCAGGTGAGTGAGGCGTTGTGAGACGGTGTAGCCGCTGCGGGGTCTAGCACGACTGACACGGGACTGAACGCGGGTCGTGTGACGTGTGCAGGTGAAGCGGCCGGGCTACAAGAACGTGCGCTGCACCATCCTGCTGCTGCTGGACTACCAGCCGCTGCAGTTCAAGCTGGACCAGCGGCTGGCGCGGCTGCTGGGCGTGCACACGCAGACGCGGCCGGTCATCGTGAACGCGCTGTGGCAGTACGTGAAGACGCACCGGCTGCAGGACCCGCACGAGCGCGAGTACGTGCTGTGCGACAAGTACCTGGAGCAGATCTTCGGCGCGGCGCGCATGAAGCTGGCCGAGGTGCCGGGCCGCCTGGGCGCGCTGCTGCACCCGCCCGACCCCATCGTCATCAACCACGTCATCGCCGTCGAGCCGCCGCACGACGCCAAGCAGACCGCCTGCTACGACATCGATGTCGAGGTCTTGTACACTCTTATTCTATAATACCCGATTTACTCAGTGCCTTAGCACTCTTCGAACTAAATTCTGGTGGGAAGTGGGCCACACCCACACGTATGTATAATCTCGATGTTCAAGTTTATTAAGACAAAACCAAAAAGACCTGATTTTTGTTTGTTACTGGCGAATGTTTGGTAAACCTTGAATAAAACGTGTGTGGCACACATGTTATATTCATGATTAAAATTAAACAAAAAATGATTTTAGGTGGATGACACACTTAAGACTCAGATGAACAACTTCTTGTTAAGCACTGCTAACCAGCAGGAGATCCAGGGACTTGACTCAAAGATACACGAGACTGTAAGTACCACAAGGTTTCATTAATTATTGGTAGCTGGAAGTTTTAAATAAACCTTTGTCCAAACTTCTTGCTCTATAAAATTGACTTAATAAAAGATTTTATTTTATAAAAGATTTTTCTCAAAAATTTATGGTGTTCAATCAGTTGTTGCTTCCACAAAAGTGGTCGGTCACGCCACAACTTTTTTGGCCCCAAACTGATTTGTATCTTTAGCCTATTTGTACGGGACCCTAAGTGTTGCGAGTCCTAGTCATATCGTAGCATTCGGTCATAAAAGTAGCCAAACATTATCTCAATTACATGAAGACGGTCTTCATACGTCTCGTTATATGTATACAAGCTTTATGGTTGGAAAGTCACATTAAATGAATTCGTAATTTACCACGTATCTCTGAAAAGCTATGGTTCTAAGGCCTTAGTCTTAACTTATTCAATATAAAAATACTAGAAAATGTTATAACTTGCATATTCTGAAGTCGTTATTACTCAAGGAAAGAATAGTATAGTGTAGTTGACATTGTGAGAGAAAAGTGCTTTGATAAATCATACAGGAATAAGATTTCGAGTATCTCGTGGATACTATTTGAGATTCTCTTTAGTGCTTTTTGTTTAGTTGTCAACTGGCACTGTAGTAAGGTCCCCGACAATATGTGCTACAACATATTATTTCCGTGCCACTAGCGTAATCTTATAATAGCGTCCCCATAGGCTTGGTATTGCCCAACTTCCGTGTAGTAGAATCTGTTAAAAAATATTCCCCGCCTTTGCCCCGCATGGCACTAGTTTCTTGCCATTTAAGTCTTACGGTACTGAAAAATACACTATGGCCAAATAAACACAATATTTACATGGTTTTTTTTTGCAAATATTGTAAAGAATTAATTGAAAATAGCCCTTGTACACAAAGCCGGCCATTTCCATCCCCCGTTAAGTAAATATGATGAGGTGTGCTATGCAATAACTCGCTCGGTTTGCAGGTGGACACAATAAACCAGCTGAAGACGAATCGCGAGTTCTTCTTGAGCTTCAGCATGGATCCGCAGCAGTTCATCCAGAAGTGGCTGGTGTCGCAGTCGCGCGACCTGAAGGTGAGTGCGGGGCCTGCGGGGGCAGGCGGGGTGGGCCAGGTCTGGGAGGCGAGTCTGACGCGTGTGTCCGCAGGGCATGGGGCTGGGCGCGGGCGGCGCGGAGGAGGAGCGGCGCGGCGCGCTGTACGCGCAGGCGTGGGCGGGCGAGGGCGTGGCGCGCTACCTCACGGCGCGCCTGGCGCAGCGCCGCCGCGAGCTGGAGCTGGCGCTGCACCCGCCGCACGCGCCGCACGCGCCGCACCAGCCGCACCAGCCGCACCCGCATCTGCAGCGTCTGTAGCGCCTGTAGCGCGCCTAGCGTCCCACAATAAACTGTACTTCTCTAGAAACGACTTTCATTTCTCGATCCGCGCCCTATACTAACTTACGATTCGTAGAGGAGAGCTCCATAGATTCGTAAGTTACGAATCCATAGAGCGATACCTCTATCTCAAAAAACAGAGAAGGTGCTTGCTGACCGCCATTCTGTCACTAGGCTCTATCTAAAATCGCTGGTATTCAAAATTTCACAGATAACCCATAATAATATTATTAATGAGAAAGTATCTCTGTCTGTCTCGTAAATAATCACTTACGCGACAAGTTGCAAGGCAGTCGGGGCCGCAACGCGCAGCTCGGTTATGAATATGCGCGCGCTTAGATACGAACGGTCCGTCAATGTCGTCGCAACACAAGGATTTTTACTGTACATCTGCCTGTTATAAACGTTAACATAACATTTAAAGCCTAGAAATTGACTTAACGGGAAAAAATGTTCAAATGTCAATGATCAAAGTTTACATGTATTGTTTATTTAAAATAATGAAATATGTGCACAACAGCTTTTGGGTTGAGTCACGGGCAACAGCTAGTAAATCTATACTTCTATACTTAATACATAAAGCTGAAGAGTTTGTTTGTTTGAACGCGCTAATCTCTGGAACTACTGGTTCAAATTGAAAAATTCTTTTTGTGTTGATTAGACCATTCATCGAGGAAGGTTTTAGGCTATATATTATCACGCTGCGGCTGATAGGAGCGAAGATAGAATGGAAAATGTGGAAAAAACGGGGACAATTATTCATCTTTGATGGCTTCCGTTGCGTGCACTGCGAAAACGATTCAAGTTCTTCTAACCAAGTGGACGAAGTCGCGGGCAACAGCTAGTGACTTATACATATTATAATGGATAAGAGTGTTAAATGAAAACATGTTTTAGTGTAATATGCGTGCAGCGTGGGGTGCTTTTTGAAAATACAATTTCTTCAATGTCACTCACCATAATGTCTGACTCTGTCATCAGAGCGTTAGGTGCAGCGCAGACGACAGACTATCCGTGACGCACTTTTTAGTCTGTGAAAATAGAACCTGTGCAATTTATGCAGTCACGCACACAACTCGCAATAAGTCCGGCGCACATAAAATTCGTGTAATTCGGGCAGACAACGTTTGCTTCAACGCGCGCTAACGCAGACGGCGCACACTTTAGTCGGCAATCTGCATTTGCAAGGTGTGGACGCACGCGATCATGGCGCCAGAGGTCGATGTAACACCGACAGAATGATCGAAGATGTACGTCGAGTGCGTTGAATGTGTGACAGACTTTTTCAAAATCAGCGACAGGCTCTTTATGCGCCGCAGACTCGATCGCACAAAGTCTGTTGTCTGCGTTGCACCTTATCATCAGGCACCCCACGATTTTTTTACGTTGAAACGTTTTCTCATTCAATCTTATCCATAATTTGAATAATTTCGAAAATTATTTTCTACTATTTAGTTATATGTATACCTTCGGGTACGGAACCCAAAAAGAAGAAAAAACTGTGACATGAAAAGCGCACGAAGCGCAACGGAAAGATGATCTCATTCAAAACAAAGCCTTATATATCTAGAAGGGTGTGAAAATTAGTACGTATGCGACGTTTGCGGGTACCGGACGTAGCCGCCGCGCGCTGCTGATATCTATCTCGGAAGCAGTCGCGGCGCTCACCTGCCGCGGCCTGAGCGCGCGCACTCTGCTGGCGGCCGCCGACCCCGCGCCATGTCGCCCGACCAACCCGACAACAACGCCGACTCCGCCGACACCAACAGTGAGTACCCGCTGCTGTACTTATATTGGTCTGCAATACTTTAATTAACTAACAATTAACTGGTTTACTAAGTCTTTGTAAACTGTGGCGTACGTAAAACTTTGGATAACAGCAATGGTGAAGTTATTCTTACTTCATCTAAAATTAAAGTGGCCTACCTTACGGGGTATTTCAAATAAAAACTCCATGGTCCTGAAGGAAAAGGAAAGAAACCAATACTCTCGCGTACTTAGTTGAACAGGTGCTTCAGATAAAGGGTTGACAGCACTGATTGATTATACTTAGTTGTGATAATCTTTACTTCTTTACTAATATATAAAGCTGAAGAGTTTGTTTGTTTGAACGCGCTAATCTCAGGAACTACTGGTCCAAATTGAAAAATTATTTTTGTGTTGAATAGACCATTCATCGAGGAAGGGTTTAGGCCATAATATAAACCATCACGCTGCAGCTGCGACTAATAGGAGCGAAGATACAATGGACAATGTGAAAAAAAAACAGGGCAGGCATAAATCATAACTTATATCTTCTACCCACGGGGACGAAGTCGCGGGCAACAGCTACTAATTAATATACGAATTTAGTATTAATTCGTTCGTGATTATTTTTGTTTATCGATAATTTTGAATAGTCCGATATTAATATCCTACTTACAAAATATTTAGATATCAACTGCAAGCAATAATATGTAATGTGGCTCTGTTGTTTTTAAAGTTGGACCTATTAAACAATCCCTTCCAGGTTGCTGTTAATTGAACATAATTATTCTCCTTTAATCTTATCTTTATCTCCCTTCACAAAATATCTTCATAATGAAAATTGAAACGTAGACAGAGTAGCGCAGAGCATGCGCGAGCATCCCGTGGCTCTGGCTCAGGCAGTTGAAGGGGCGCGGGGCGTTTTTAGTCAGTGCCTATGCCTATTTATGCCGTGCCCTCGGTGTGAGTTGAAGTCATTAGCGTTGCACCCAGCAAAAAAGGAGAAGTGATAATGATGATGAAATCAATAAAAACTAAATAATTTTTGTCCCTACTCGCCTAACTTAACAATATGTAATTCCGTTTCAAGCAAGTCGTTCTTTTGATAATGACTGAAGTAAACGCAAACGTATTTATCCTGCATTGAGATTTTAAAAGATATTAAATAGGCGCCGTTTTATCATCTTGTTCACTTATCGCTTAGGTATCACGCAAAACTAACAATAAATAGAAACGCGACAAGCAGCGTACAGCGCGGTGGTTGTGAATTTCTGCTTTATTCAAATACTTACGTGTTCTCTGTTTTGACGTGAAAAAGAGGCACTTTCTGAAAACAAATCGAGAATATGAAACGAGGTCGTCTGCCAGAAGTTGTCGCAAAATGATTTGACACTACAATTATGATTATGAAGGATAATGTATTATGTAAGAAGGCAGCTGTAATGGCGCTGATCGTACAAAACAAGTAATCCCTCCGTCACAGAACCAACAGTCGGTGTAGTGAGTCAACAAGGCGACGACAAACTCGTGTAGCTACCGGGATTATGTATGTAAACACTCTTCATTGTTAGTGTCGTAAAAAGTTACTTTATTGTCTAAGTATCTACTTGTTGTTAAATAGTTTAATTAACGGCCTTGTTATCTTGGTTCGGAAAGAATTCCGTTTCGATATGTTAAAAGTCAAAACGACTAGTAGTCCTCCCGTTCACGTTGTTCATTCTACACATTTGCGTCCCGGTGTGGTGTTGCAGTGGTGTGGTGCCAGTGCGCGGCGTGCGGCTCGCGCGGGCAAGCGCTGTGGCGCGTGCTGCTGGCGGAGGGCGCGGGCGCAGCGCTGCTGGTGCTGCTGAGCTGCCTGCCAGCCGCCGCCGAGCCGCTGCACCGCGCGCTGGCCGCCGGCGCCGTGGTGGCGCTGCTGGTGCAGGTAGGCCCCGCGCGCGCCCGCTCCCGCCGCCGGCGCGGGCTGCTGGCGGAGGGCGCGGGCGCGGCGCTGCTGGTGCTGCTGAGCTGCCTGCCAGCCGCCGCCGAGCCGCTGCACCGCGCGCTGGCCGCCGGCGCCGTGGTGGCGCTGCTGGTGCAGGTAGGCCCCGCGCGCGCCCGCTCCCGCCGCCGGCGCGGGCTGCTGGCGGAGGGCGCGGGCGCGGCGCTGCTGGTGCTGCTGAGCTGCCTGCCAGCCGCCGCCGAGCCGCTGCACCGCGCGCTGGCCGCCGGCGCCGTGGTGGCGCTGCTGGTGCAGGTAGGCCCCGCGCGCGCCCGCTCCCGCCGCCGGCGCGGGCTGCTGGCGGAGGGCGCGGGCGCGGCGCTGCAGGTGCAGGTAGGCCCGCTCTGCAGCTAGCCCCTGCTTGCAGTGCCTGGACCACGTGTCGGGCGCGCAGCTGAACCCGGCGGTGACGCTGGCGGCGCTGGTGTGGGGGCGCGTGTCGTGGGCGCGCGCGCTGTGCATGGCGGGCGCGCAGCTGGCGGGCGCGGGCGCGGGCGCGGGGCTGCTGCGCCTGCTGCGCGCGGCGGAGGCCGAGCTGTGCGTGACGCAGCCTGCGCCGGGGCTGGCGCCCTACAAGGCGGCGCTGCTGGAGGCGGTGCTGGGCGGCTGCCTGGCGCTGGCCAACTGCGCGTCGTGGGATGTGCGCAACGCCGGCCTGCGCGACTCCTGGCCGCTGCGCATCGGCATCTCCGTGGCCGGCATGTCGCTCGTAGCGGTAAGTCACAGTATTGCGTAATTTAAGTACTTGCAAACTAGAAGAATATGATTGGTAGGTATAGGGCATACTGTACCCATACCGATGACCCCTGTGGGCGGCTGTGGGTGACAAACACCGCCAACAACACATGCCGTTACCACTCCCATACATGTCTTTGAATTTGTGAACAATAATGTGTAATATACACATACATATCTTATAGCAATGTACAAAGGTACTGCTTATTTCTAAATTTAATTTCAACCACCAGACTAGCGATTTTAGAAGTTACAAATAATGGGAATGTTATTCCTTATATATTCAATAGATGTTCATTTCCAAATCTAATGCTCAGTCTGAGTTTAATTACATGCTGATACTTTGGTATCATGAAGTTGAATTAACTAATAAATAAACTTAAAAAACCTGAAACAGCCTGTTATTTACCTTTGTTATCAACGACAAAACAAGTACAAATTCGAGGTGAATAACTTTAGAAAGATAATTTTATTATTCCACTATGTGTTGTGCGCGACCTCGTCCTACCGACGTCATAACCACGCGGTTATGAAGAAATAAGTCAAATTTTTTCAAACCCGACCAGTTCCTGAGATGGGCACGTTGTATTTTGTATTAGCATAGATAAAAAAGGTTCACTGGATTTGCATTTATCAAAACTATCAATATTTTTAATGACTGCACGGATAGCCGAGTGGTTGAGGTCATCACACCAAAACCACTGTGAAAGAAAGAAAGAAAAGGTTTTTAATTGGTAGAGCATAAAAATTAAGCATAACATTTACCAAAAAAAGTGTACCCTGCAGCTGCACTAAAAAAAGGTCTCAGTTCAGCATTAATGCCAGGCAACTAGTGCCTGACGCTAATTTTCAACTGAGCCTTGGTGTTGAGTCACGGATGTCACCCAGTTCCATATAATATAATAAATAAATATACAAATTTATAAATGATTAACAAAAATAATAATATACATAAAATAAAAACAACTAATATTGAACCACACTAATTACAATACATACATAAAAATAAATAAAAGATCAACAAACAAGATCGGAAGACAAAGAAATAGGTTTTGCTGGAAGTACATCGAGCCACCCACGTTTCATCACACATCATCAGGGCTATAATTAACAGTTTTAATTAAATCAATGATACATTCACATTTGCCATACCCAAATTACGTTGTGCGTCTATTAGATTCTGTCGCAGTCGATTTCTAAATGTATCAATCGTGGGCGACGTGTCGCGGGTTCGATCCCCGCGTTAGAACAAGCATTTGTGTGATTCACGAATGCTTGTTCTGAGTCTGGGTGTCTTTGTGCATGTGATTTGCATGTTTGTAAAACCCCCGCGACACAAGGATTAAACTTCTTCATTACTGCGGGAGTCGTTTAAAAAAAAATGAATGTACACGTCCTACAGATTGATGTTATTAAAAGCTTAAATCTGATTTTGTGTGGCTTACTAAAAAAGTAAGTTTGTCGGATATTTTATTCTCTATTTCCCCTCATGACATTTTCCATATAAAAAATATACTCAACGAAGTTATTTACCAATTACTGAACAGGCAACATTAAATGTCCGACAACTGACCATTAACATTTATAAATACATATATATATTTAAAATTTGATAAGTATAGTTGGATGTTTTGTTTTTAATTTTTGCAGGGGGAGTTGACGGGCGCCAGTATGAACCCCGTGAGGAGTTTCGGGCCCGCGCTGTGGGCTGGCAACTGGACAAGTCATTGGGTGAGGAATACTTCACTGACAGCCAAGGGGTTGAGGTCATCACACCCTCATCAAACCCTCTATGCACATAGTGTGGCGGGTTCGATTCCCGCGAGAACAAGTGTTTGTGTAAGCTATGAATGACATGAATGCTAGTCCTGCGTCTGTGCGTCTTTGTTTTTTCTTAGTGGGCAGGTCTTAGTGTGGATTTTTATGCACGAGGTGCAAGTTCGAACCCAACGCTGGCAAAGACCCTTTTCAAAGTTATACGTAAACTGTAAAGGTCGTCAAAGCATTATCATCGTGAGGGAAGCATGCATATTTAAGATACACTTAAATATCGAAATGTGAAATCGCCAACCTGTATTCAGCTGGCGTGGTGATCAATGCTGATGCCAAATCGTTGGCAGTCAAATTGATTTTTAGACTGGTATTATGACGCAGTTAGCCTGAGCGCGGATTTCGAAATTTTTGTCAAAGTCGGGTAAAAATATGGATAACCGCCAGAAAATGCTCGTAAAGTGTAAACGAAGGGCGACAACGCTTTTTGTACTTTAATATGTAATATATATTAATAAATATGTTTTATTCGAGTGTTAAAGACAATTTTAATGAAATTAATCACATATTACACGATCTGAAAACTTGCGTGTAATCTAACGTTACACTAACCAGCTGCCAGCTTGCAACTAGCAAATCTTAGGATGCAATAACAGGAGCAGGTCAACATTTTATTCACTGACGGGTGCTAAATGTTGTTGTTTATCGAGTATCGACGTAGAAGGTAGGTATCAATAAATGACATTTTAGTCCAAAACTTTTGAAGTGAAACTTCTTTAGGCCTACGAGGGTACAATTTTTACAGATGTAGTTTACGCTGTTGATACATATACGAAGCATATACATGAAAAAAGAAAAACAATAATAATTGAATCTGAACTTTACATACACTGCTTATTGTCGTCTAAGATCGGGTTCAGGCTAGCTGCATAGACTGGTTGAAAAAAGAAAATGTTTCTGATGAAAAGTATAGCATATGGTATGTGTATGCGCAGGTGTACTGGGCGGGCCCGCTGGGCGGCTCGCTGCTGGCCACGGCGGGCTACGTGAGCGCGTGGCGCCCGCGCGCAACCCACGCGCCCGCCAAGCCGCGCGCGCAGCCCTAGCGGCCTCTCGCCACCCGATGTCTGTTAACATTACTACGGAAAATAAATATGCCTACTTTACGTAACTCCAGTATTTCTAGACCGACACATTCTATTACCTACATACATTGTTATAGTTGAAATGGTGTACTCGCACTGGGAATTCGAGGATCTATGTAGTCGACGTTATTGCAACAGATACAAGCATAGTCCTCATTAGAGCTCAATTAGTTGAGTAAATTGATTTAGCGATGCAACGGTTTGCTGACATGACTGTATTAATCAGTATTGTCTGACTTATCAAAATCAAAAGTTGTTATTTCAAGTAGGCCGTATTCCAGGCACTTTCAAAACAATCAGGGCCGGATCTAGGGGCCCGGGGGCCCCGAGGCCTCGAGGCAACAAAGGAGTGGTCCTCTTGGTTCAAGTTATTTTCATTCAGTAAAAAATTAACTAGCTTTTTTTAGACGCTAGTCATAGTGGGCCCCTAAGCACTGGCCTAAAGTGCCTTATGGATAATACGGCACTGAAAACAATACAACAATAACTCAACTCGAGCGGTTCCAAAATGTCAAGAACCGGCAAAAAAGCTCCATGCGTTACTGTCTGAAAAACAAATATATATGTGCCGATTTAATTAAATCTTAAAAAATACTGATCCCTAATGCAGACGTTTTGCCATGTCTATTTTACAACGCATTAATTAGTAATGTTACAGCTGTGCTGTAACAGCTGTCCCTGTTAACTAGGCCGGACCCTTACTATACAATTAGCATTTTCATATTGTATCTCGGTTGTTGTGGGCGGGGGTGGAATATGTTTCGCTAACTCTTTTTTGAACTGACTTCAAAATGAAGGAGATTTTGATCAACAACGATGCCAAAAATACCTAATGACGTCGATGAGGATTTCTTTTTTTTATTTGATCCTATGGACGGAAAGTTGTAACTTTACCGTTTCAGGTTGAACTGATATTATAAATAAACCGACTTCAAATAACTAAGCCCTTTTAAAGCGGAAAATAAAAAAGAAATTCGAAAGAGGTCATATCACATAAGGCACTGCCAGAAGTCTGTGCCAAGCCTCACGTTACAAGATCAAACAATTCGAAATCAGTGAGATACACACAAATCAACCGTTTTTAGGGTTTCGTACGCAGAGGGTACGGACGCGTATGGACGGAACCCTATTACTGAGGCTCCGCTGTCTATCCGTCTAGGCAATGCCTCATGAACTGTGCTTATTAGTTAATATTTTCAAATAATGTTTATTTCTGTTTTATTGCCGCTGCAGTAGCAAATCATAATTAACTAAACATCAGGGTTAAGCGACGGTCTGTTATTTTAGCTGATCATTACAAAGCATTCGTTTGTTTCATTGTAGATCCTGATAAAAGTTACAATGAGAAGCACGTGTGGCTGGCTTATCTTATTAACAGAAACATGTTTTAGTGGGCTTCTAAATTTAACCAATTTGGGTGATATCAAGGTTGCTGGTTCAGTAACCTTCTTAACTTCTATAAGCTACATAACGAGTGGTTTTTTGCTGCACGGGCTTAAAAGTGGCAGTGCCGCGCGCTCGGCCTAGTGCTGCGTCGATAACCCGGCGCGACCTGCCGCTCGCTCGATATTGTGTAATACACAATAACAGGATAAAGATGCGATAACACATTGAGCTAGTCTAACTACGCTAAGACTGGCTGGTTAACTGCTTAAGTGGACCTTCACACCGCAACACATGGCAAATTCGTAACGTAGAACATGGACTACGTTCAGCCGCCCATGTGGCTGGCCCCCGGTAGAGTCACCTGCGCCGGCCACACCTCGACACTGCCGCTACATGTTCAAGCTCGGGTACTGGTGACGTCATTTCTATAAAGTCTGCGTGCTTGATAATTTATTTAGCTACAACGCCAGCTCGAGGCGCACATTTGTGATTATTTGATAACTTCTATTTTTATCTTGCGGGGTTATCTTTGTTTATATTGTTTATATGCTAGAACATATTGCAAAGCATTTCAAATAGTTTCTAATTAATATCGTTGTGTTATTATTCTGCTTATTATATTAAGTACTAGTATCATTCTAAACGATCAAACGACACCGCGTCTCTTCTGATGCTAGAGGATTTTGTGTAACAAACTAAGTATTAACACGAAACATAGTCTGGTTTTACGAGAACCTTGATCAGAGGATAGCATCTAACAAAGCGTTGCCGCCAGCCTTTTTGGATACTTTAATGGTTTTTTCCAAGAGAGATCTACAAAGCACCAACCTATGGTGCACGCCTTAGGTGTGTAGGTATTGTGTATCTATGCATATCTATACTAATATATAAAGCTGAAAAGTTTGTTTGTTTGTTTCAACGCGCAAATCTCAGGAACTACTGGTCCAAATTGAAAAAATATTTTTGTATTGAATAGACCATTCATCGAGGAAGGCTTTAGGCTATAAACCATCACGCTGCGACTAATAAGAGCTAAGATACAATGGAAAATGTGAAAAAAACCGGGCAGGTACACCTAAATCATAACTTATATCTTCTACCCACGGGGACGAAGTCGCGGGCAACAGCTAGTTCAGTTTATAAATATTTAGTAAGTGGAACAAATCAACATTTCAAATTGACACGCATTGTACCTACTCAACTATCATTGGCAACTTTCTAAATAACTAAGCTAATTACTCTAAATTGTGCTTTTTTAATCGGACATCAATTCTCAATATTTTTGCCACGACCGTGTGCATAAGTAATATATAGTCCTCCTTATCGTTTTCGAAGTATAAGTAATAAAAAATCTGGTATAAGGAATGCACGCAGCCACGTAAAACTGCGATCGAAATAACACTTGATGTGTGTATTCATTATACTTATAAATTGATATAAAACTGAGTTACCTACATCTGAGAAACATTTTACTCTGCGACGCAGTTCCGAATCTAGCTGTTTTAATACAACTCATTAGCAGCGCCGAATAGGCATTAAGATGTAAGACAATTTGGTCTCAACGTCGTAACGTTGGGCTAATAGCTAATCCGGTGTTCTAGTCGGCCCATTTTGGTGGAGATTAGTGCCATACCTACGCAGCTACGCACGTACAGATACATTCAAAGAAGGCCGGACAGGTTGAAGAAGACTCGAGAGGGAGAGGTACTTAGTTACGAACGTAAGTTTCTACACCCCAACTAAAAAACCCATGTTATAAAACCTAAGGGCTTTCAATCAGGCTAAAACCCTCTGAGAGGCCTCTCCACTATCTCGACCGACCCCGCGGTAAATATTGGTTAGTGAAGTAATCTCACTCATTTCCTGTTCAGGAACCAAAGAGTTAGATTTAAATAAGTAATTTTCAGTAACTTTTTTTAATACAGTTTTTCACAAGTAAAAAAACTGGAATCCTTTTCTTTGTAATTTAGGTATGCCGCGATATGCGGCGCATAAGCATATACCATACTTTTTTCTCTATTATAACCACAACTTTAACAGATACAAGGATTTTTCTCCACGTATAAAAAAACACTTTCGAAGTTCTATAATAATAAACAATAGACAAAATACCGACAAGTTAAGAACCCCTTAATAGATCATAGGCTTTTCCCAACTATGTTGGGACCGGTTTCCAGTCTAACCGGATGCGGGTATATAGTGTTTTAGAAGGACCAACTGCTTAGCTGACCTCATCAATCCAATCATGGGCAACACGATATCCCTTAGTAAGACAGGATGTCAGACTTTCTACCTTCTAACTAATCGTGACGACTGTCGAAAGATGTTTAAACAACAGCCAGGATCTATTATTTAACGCGCTTTCTGAAACACGGAAGAACTCGTTATTAAAGATGGTATCATACCCACGGACCGACCGCATCCAATGTAGCTTACCTACACTAATTGATCGATTAACTTGTGCAGTTTCAACACATTTGATGGCATTTTTGGCGGGGAGGTGGAAACTTTACAGCTTGGACGTGGAGGCAAAAGGAGAAGCAGGCCAAAGAGAGATGGATCGCGTAAAAAGTGATATGAAAGGAAAGGAGTTTGCGATACCGTGACGAGTGACAGGGCTGGAATGTTGGTTGCTAATTACTGCTCAGGACTTTGATTCGCAGCGACAGAAATGAAACGCGGGTTTAGCAAACGAAATCTGCATTGCAACTGCCTTGACAGAACCAAATTAGCATTAGTAGCGGCTACACAGGGATTCAAAAGTCAACAGCACCTAATGGAGAAAAATAACGTGTTGCGGCGACTCCAACCAACACGGGACAAGGGCAAGAAGAAGAAGGTGAGTACTTAACACCTGTTTGTATGGTATGCATATATATGTATTATGCTAAGACGCAGTACATCACTAGGTAGTAATGTCATGTTTTAATGGCCCCAGTATCTTTGTATGGTAGGTTATATTTTTGCCGCCGAACTGGTGACCTCTTCTGATAACAAGAATTTTTAATGTGTAATTTTTTCATTGTGCTGTGCAACTTATGGACATATATTATAGATATACCTAACGAATTAAGTAAGTAGCTTTCTATTGGCTGCTAATAGTATTATGCACACAAGTACCGACAGGAATTCTATAGCTTCGATTAGTATCCCCAAGATTTAAGGATCAGAGCTTGGGTTTCAGTAAATAAACCTCCACCGCAAGTACCGCAACCTAGTATCGGTCGATATCTACCGATTGAAATATTTAACTTCTAACAGTCGCAAATATAGGTAACCTGGAAATTTCCAGGTGCACTAGTGCAACGGCGTGTAAGTGTGACAGTTATCATGAACAAATATCTAATTTAACGTAAATAGAGAGCTATCAATCAAAGTGGGCTTAAGATAAACACTACTGGTATTTGTGTAACGGCAACTGTTTGGTTATAGCTGCATGTCTACTTAGTTCCACTATTTATGGCCGCTGCATTACACCGGAGACATCATTCCAAGCTAAAAGTTTTAGAAACCTCTTACTTAGAATCGACTGAAAAGGTTTTAAACAGTTTTTGTCCCAAATTGGCCAATGTTTGACAGAATTTCGCCTAGAACTTTTGAGCTGTTGTTTTAGATTATTTTTGTTTCTTCGATCGAAGTGATGCACATCGTGTCTTATTTTATAAATGGTTAAATTGTAATTTAAAAACTTTCCTAAGATCAACGTTTCTTATTTTCTGAAAAACTACCCGGAATAGGATCGGTTTGTGTCGGAAGGCCAGAGTGCCTTCTAGAAGTATATGAAGGATTGCAACGCATTGCCATACACCGACACAAAAACGCGAATGACGTAGCACGGCGGTTCAGGTTTAGTCAGTAAGAGTCTGACACTACCCATTTCCTCCCCCGAGTCCATGAGGATTCCCCAGCCTTAACAAAAAAAAAGGGTGGCTTCTAGCTGAATAGTAACTTAATGCGAGCAAAAAAATCGTAGTTTTTTGGAAATCGCTCTAAAGGGAAGAGATTTCAAAAAAAATCATAAGTACCAAGCAGTTTTGTTTTGATACTTTATTAACGTAGGCAAGATATCGAGCAACAAGAGAAGCTCGCGGCGCCCCAGTGTGGGCGGCGCGGCGCGGCGGCGGCGCTTAATGCATAATGCATTTATTTGGCAAATAACAGGAATTTGTATTCATTTTCGGGGTGACACAATTATCTTAATCGGGGTTTCACGGACGTTAATTTCGGAACTGGTGCAAGGATATTTTTGGAAATCTCGCTGTTTTTGTTTTTGTCAAAATTCATAACATAATACCCGCAAAAAAGTCAAATAGGTAACTAATACAACATCAAGGACAACCATTTAACCAACCTTTTTTGACACTTAGGATAGTGGGTAGTGTCAGACTCTCATTGAGAAAGCTTGAACCATTGTGTCTTGCGCTTTTAAATTGGATTCTGTGTTGAATTGCCACTCACCGGCCTCTACTACTTAAGCCACGTAACTTTTAGTTTAGTCAACTTAATGTAATTTCGGTACGCTTCAGCACTAATTTGAATAATTTTCATAATATTGTTAGAACTTGTGATGAATGAGGAGCTGTAACTGCAGTTAAGCTAAGTGCTGAGATGTTGCATTGTTACAGAGTGGTGTGTAGGCGCGCGCGGGCGGGCGGCTGCCGCGGCGGCGTGCTGCGCGGCCGGCGGCGGCCTCAGTCCTCCCGCGACACCAGGCCGCGCAACTCGCCCGCAGCGCGCACGCACGGCTCCCGACACACCACACATGCCACGAGACGGTCAGTACTCATAGCGCGATGCCTCGCTACAATTTTTGCGTTTTACGAATTTATAAATATCTGTGAAGCGCGCGACGTGTCGGCGCCCGCGCTTCAACACTGAAATTTCCTCTTGCGCGCAAATTGTTACCGCGACCATACCGAAGCTTCTGGGACATTTCTCCATTTTGATAATCTAAACAATACGCAATTCAGTTTTTTTTATTAAAGTTCAGCATCTAAATAATTCGGCTGGCAATAATATTTCTCTAATTTATCTACGGCTTCCTTGATGTAGGCGCATCGTAGGTAGGTATACCTTGTTAAGTATTAAGTAATCCTTCTCTAGTCGCAAGGTATGGAAGAATATAGAGTCACAAATCGCACTCTTGCGTAGATAAAGACTGTTGTTGAAATCTCATGTTTTGCGTAAACATCTCCTTTTAACTAATTTACTGGAACCTTAGATGTAGCATATATTAGAGTGTTCCTTTGCACGACATAACGTTAATGACATGCATACATAATTAAGTTTAATTTATAATTAGGTATCGGATATAAGTACCTAGTTTGGTAATATGTACACAATTCAAAGTCCATCACTATTGTAGTGACAATAGGTGCTACATTACACAGCTCTATTGTTTGGAAGACTGATGTTGATCATTTTAAATTTTGTCCCTAATGCAAAGAGAACATTGATGGATTTAACAATTAAAATTGATGATAGCTTGTCAGTTTTGCTGTAAATATGTAATACTAAGTCAATTACTTGTTTAAGGTACCTATAGTTTTAAACATATTATTATGCGAAATTTACATATTTGTAGAAATACTGACATGAATGTCGTGATAAGGTATTGCCGCTCGGCTGGACCATCCATGCACCACAGTGCTGAAGATCCTAACCAGTCCCACTTCTGAACTCTAATACAAGCGTGAACACTTGCCTTGCCAAGTTACAACTTATAACTTAGCATGCTGCCAGTCGCTCTAGATTTGAATTATCCTTTAACCTCAACTGTCCGGCTCCATAGCGTTGCTCTCAAAATCATTATTGAGAATGCAGTGTTGGAGAGGTCGTTGCAAGTTGCTGCCCGTGCCATTGCCAATAAACTAGAGTGCGATATCTATTCTTATCGGGCTTACCTATGTACACTCTTATCAAACTGATTTTTAAATGATATTTTTGTGTTGACACTTTGACGACAGACTTATTATTATTACAAACCGGAGCTTCGCGATAGTGAAAATAACGTTCACCATCGAAGTTACTTTGGAGGTTCCAGCACGTTAGGATTCCGTAGCCGTTAAGTGATAGTAGTAGTCGTATTTATAATATAGCAGTCGACACCTGAAATAAAGAGTATTTGAGAAATTTTGTTTTTATAGTTATCGTTCCCGACCGATAAATTATTTATTTTCAATCATCGAATATTATTAGTTAAAGTATATTTTAATTAATTTAATTTATTACCCACGCCCACAATCTCAAGCCCACGTCACAACATTTATGTTTAATATTTAATTTAAGAGTTCTGGAGCTTGGAGAATGAAAAACTTGGTTTAGCAATGACTTTCTCTAAGTGAAAAAAAGTCAGTTAAGACCATGCCAACACAACTTATCTCCTTAATTGTCAAAATTTTACATACCAATATAGTTATATAGTTATTGAGTTTCCACTTATTTTTGCGACTAAAAATAAAGATCGAGGATAAGCGACGAGTTTCCTTCTTAAATTAATCTATTTTTTGTTCTTTAAACATTATTTTTTATTTCCACTGTCAGCAATCTTTTGTTTGGACGATAAGCTAAGCAAGTAAGTAGGTACCTATTTCATTCATAAGGTTCAATCCCCTCATTTAACGTATGGTGTTTACTTCAAATACATAATCTATGTATTTAACAATAAGAAGTAGGTAAGATGTCCAAAATTTAAACCTCTCAGCAAAACTTACCTTGATTCTGTAAAGCACAAAATGCCTTAAATACTACCAATACGAGCTGACGTCTTTAAGAACATAGAATTTTTAATGATGATCAGTGAGTCACGGAAAAAGTAGGGGCTATTAGGTAAGAGGTAGGTAGGTACGTACCTAATGGCCAAGGGAATGCGCCTCGTTTAACTTAGCTTAGCAGATCAGAGGCTGTGGGCTCGACTACATTCTCATATAGGTACCACTCGCAGGTCGATGAGATGCAGGTACTAGGTAAACATGACAACAAATCACGATTTGAAGCCCATTGTCCTGCGCATTAATTAAGAACTGCATACTTGATATTTAAATAAGCAAATTGTATCGTGTGATGCATTCATTATGAGTGTAGTATCACAAAGATCGATGATTCTTCACCGTTCAAGCCAGAGAAGGCAGCATCGTACTCTTCAAAGGGCTTGCCAATGTAAGGGTGGAGCGACAAGGCGCGACAACTGGCAAATTAAGTGGTATTAAAAAGTAAGCATTGCTGCACCAGAGCCATATAAGGCTGTGGTGACCAATGTTACTTCTCTTAATCCGCCGCACCGAAATAAAATTGAATTATACTATACTACGTAGTGACATGACCTTTCAAAGGCAGTCACGTGTTTCCAATAGTAGCTGCGACATATAATTTGATTTAAATATTTGTGTGTTGTCCATCTACATTCCGCGCGACCCGCGAACACGGCGCCGCGCGCTGGTGTCGGTAGTGGCACTCCACCACACCGCGCCCGCTCCGCGCCCACCACGCGCCCTCTCGCCCATATTAACATACGATAGCTACTATGGAGGTATACGTATCAGTATTGGCATCGCGCTCATACTACAAAATAAAATTCTAAATGTTTTATTCAAATGCTCATTAATTACACATTCAAAAGTTTATTTATTCAACACTTTGCTTAAGGCACTGTTTACAGTGCCATAGTCTGTTGTATATAATTAGGTTCTGAATCTATAAAATGATAAATAACAAGTTTTATGCCAGCTACCGTCGTCCCTTGACGCCTGACAGCTGAATCTCTAAATGGCGTAAAAGCTTGGATTTAAAAAAAATGAGTCCTGGTAGTGGTGTATTTTTATGATATAGTTAAAATCTTTTTAAGGGTGCAATGTCCCTAACAGATATATATAAGAACACTGGAGTATTTCCACGCGTGCTTTATGGTAATGTTTACATACCTTCGATTAGTATAAGTATACTTCGGGTAATATCATGGATTTCCTGAATGTATGTGGAAGAATCCATATAACGCAATGTCTATGCGAGTGCTCTTCGCAATTTCGGGCTAATTTCTGAGAGTGTGGGCTATGAACATAAAGTACCAGAAAATAGTTATGGTTAGAAAAAGAACTATGTGTAATGATTACATCACATCAACCCCATTAGAAGGTAATACAGGAGTTGGAAGTTTATATGCGTGCGTGTAAGTGAGTTTGAACGATTTTAGGAGTGGAGTATTGACGAATAGTGTACCTAACTAAAAGCATGATATTTCAAATACAAAAATTAGAACACCCCGCTCATCCTTGAGCCCCTATGTTAAACTACTTTGAACGAATACATTTACATTTAACCGCCGCAGCGCAGAAGCAAACCTTCAAATATCAAAGCTTTTGATTGAAACTCTCGATCTTATAAGGAAAAGACGGGAAAACTCATCAGATCAGGCGTCTTCATCGGATCAGGCATGCCTTCGTCTCCATAGAAACCTGGGCGATTCTGGATGCTTTACAGCGATGTCGAATAGATGATCTTCGTTTTCCCGATGATATTGATGTTATGGCAGAGTCGGTGGAACAATTAGGCGAAGTGCTGGGTTTCTCGATGAGCCAGCCTCATGAATTTTGAAAAGACTTTTACAACCAATATGATTTGTCTATTATGACCTACGGCGCCGAAGCGTGAACACTAACAGTATGGCTTGTCCACAAACCTAAAGTCACTCAGCGAGCTATGCTCAAAGTTTGTTTGAGCATAGCTCGTTGAAGTTGAAGGGTAAAACAAGACTATCCAAAGGAAAACTTGATAGCTTGTAGAGTTAGCAAGCTGAAATGACAGTGAGCTGGAAATGTCTGTCGGTCATCTCCACGAATCAGCAAACGCAGTGGAGGAAGCTCCCCAGCCCGACGCGCGACGAACCGATGACCTATAACATGTGACTCGCTCGGACTGGATGCGGAAAGCAGAAGGTCGTTTGTTGTGGTGCAACTTGCAGGAGGCGCAGTCCAGCGGTGGACCTCGACAGACTGGATTGAGTGACTCTGCCGTACAACGTAGGTACGCGAGCTTCGCTTGTACAACTAACCTTCCATTAACCGTTTAGTAATAACTGGAGACTGGACCAATGACCCATTAGACCGCGGATAAATCTGGATACGCTCTTGTTTTCCAGGATTATTATATCGCTGGGGATTGAGCACCTACTTGGATAGGTATCGTAACTGATACTGAAGTGCAGTCACTTAATTAGGTATTTGACGAAAAAAAATCGCATAAGTAGGTGCGTCAGATCAATTTCCAGAAACGTGACTTCGTACATAGAGTTAGTTAATGCAATCCCTCGTGAAGATACGATGTTCTGTTGTTCATTTCACGCCGTGATTAACTAAGAAAAAAACTTTAATTTTATTTTAATGGATACAAAGTGATGTTGTTAATCGTTGCTGGTTGATCCCGGCTAATTGATAAGCGGATATACACGATTGCTCGTACGATTGAAGATCTTATCGACAATTTTTTTATAAAACTACGTATCTGCACTCGGCGGTAAAATAGGCGCTGAAAACTTCAATGCCGCGTTAATGCGTTATTTAATTACTAAGGCTGATTCTCAACCAGTGATCATCAGGGAGCCACAGGGTGGTGTAAATAATTGGTTAAGAAGCAAAAGATTCGTTACACAGATTCCTGCTCATACGGTGATTTACCTGCCCCATTCCCTATTGCTAATTATGACGATTCTCAAAGCTAGTGCACAAAATAAATATCGTTTAGGTAAATCAATTCAGTAGTTTTGCCGTGAAAGCGCGACATATTTAAATGATTGGACAGTTAAATATTAGTAAGGATCATCGAACTAAACTAAAGTGACGGACTTTTTATTTTATTGTCACCCGCATTAAGGAACAACAATAAAATTCAGACACAGTTTACAGACAAACTTGTAGTGTAACGAATATGTAATAAGAGCAGATAAAAATACCAAGTGGCAAGTGTGAATCTCGGTAGTTAGCTTAAGATTTGTGCTTCATAAATTTAGATAAATGCGTTACTACGCACGCACCGACCAACAAGCGAGAGACTTAAAACGTCGGGTTTAATCAGTGGTGTGATAGGTACTACCCACCAAATTCCTCCGTCGAAGTGGTGCATGTTCTCATGGACCTTAAGACCTTGCCAAAAAAGTAACTATACCCATAGACTGTTTTAAATCAAACAATAAATACTTACAGTAGATCAGAGACTTATGTAAACTGCCAAGGTCAAGTGTGAGTCGGAGTCGCGTCAAAGGTACAAATAGACAAAAGAAAAACAAATTGGCTGGGTGACACCTACCTAGGTACATTCAGGGAGTGCTTTTATGACACCCAAACAAATTATGACCGTAAAAATAGACTATTTGACTACCTTAAAATAGAAATCTGTTTTGTTCATCAGATAAAATTCTGAATATATATAATAGGTTTAATTTAAGCACTTCATTAATAAGTAACGAATAACTGTAAAGTATTTATTGGAAATCTGTCTGAAGGACGAAACAGTATTTTTTTTTCTTTGAATCCTAAATCTAAGGCTGACAGTTTATGATAAAGGTTCTTCGGTGTAAGTCCGGAGGGTCTTTCGGTCTGTCTTAACCTACGGACGTAAGGCACAGAATTATATTTATCTGTTCAAAATCAATGTCTTTAAGAGATCCGATTGAGATGCTGAGTGCGACAGTGGTGATTTGCAGAGAGGAAGGAGGGCGCGGGCGTAGCCGCGTGGCTGCGGCGCTGGTGGCGGGCGCTGCTGTCGGAGCTGGTGGCCACGACCACGCTGGTATGGCTGGGCATCGCCGCCATGACGCCGCTGGGACCCACCGCGCCGCCGCTGGCGCACCCCGCCATGGCGTTCGGCTTCATGGTGGTGGCTAACGCGTGCGCCTTCGGGCCCGTGTCGGGGGCGCACATGAACCCGGCCGTGACGCTGGCCGCGCTGCTGTACGGGCAGCTGGCCCCGCTGCCCGCGCTGGGCTACGTGCTGGCGCAGATGCTGGGCGCCACGCTAGGCTTCGGCGCGCTGCTGGCCACGTCGCCCCGCGCGGCCACGGCGGCGCCCGCGGGCGTCACGCTGCCCGGGCCCGGCGTGTCCGCGCTGGGCGCCACGCTGGTGGAGGCCGCGCTCACGGCCACGCTGGCGCTGGCCGTCTGCGGCGTGTGGGCCGCGCACGACGCCTCGCGCCCGGACCCCTCCGTGCCCATCAAGCTGGGGCTCGTTGTCGCCGGTCTCGTCTATGCAGGGGTAAAATTACTTACTTTTTGCTGCTACCTCCCTATTCATATACAGGGTTACTGGCAACTCGGCGTATTCTTCACAGGATGTGGCAGAGCAGCGCAAAAGCAGCAATTTTAACCCACCACGTTTGTGACCGTAGCAGCAAATGCCAAATATATAGCTCCCGTGTAATAGACTTGCCCTAGTTCTTTTTGTTTTGTATAATATAAATACATGCACTTTAGAAGTGATTAAAACTAATGAAATACCCACGCGTACCTACTCAGAGTTCGTTAGAATATGCACGGACATATCAAGGGTAAAGAACTAGTAATCTACAATTTGGTAGATAACATTTATACAGGTGTAAATAAAACATCGGCTGTTTACTACGTCACTTGCCTCGAGTCACCAGCCGGGTGCGGGGCGCTGCCGCCGCCGCCCTCAAGGTTGACGGGTTGTCTCATATCGAAACGATGTCGAGACAAGGACATTCTCTATAATGTCATAGTTCGCTGCTAGTGTACAATCGTGTGCATAGTACTGCATAGTGTTCGCCTATCATGTCTTTCTTTCTACCGTTTGGTTATGCTTTCAGGTTTCCTATCTCATGGCAATAGTTCACTCTAGGTCTACGCACATCACTACGGTAAATATATTTAAACATGAAATTATTATTTCCAGGGATGCGCAACTGGCGCTAGTATCAACCCAGCGAGAAGCTTCGGCCCCGCTCTCCTGCAGGGTACCTGGGATTACCAGTGGGTCAGTTGGTTTTAAAACTCTTTAAAATAACAATTACGACAATATTTATTAATACTTTACATAACATTATCAAACTTGAGTCGTGTATACATAGATTGGGTGGGGGAGGGCGTCATCGTGATCCTTTGTCCCAGGGATTCACGACATGATTCCGGAACCTCAGTGTTAAAATTTTAATCGGATGCTTTTCATTATAAAAAAATCTTAAAGGACATAGCGCAAATATTCATTTGGCCAACCGAAATGTGGCCCAACTTAAATGTACAGAGGTTGTGCTTCTACATAAGCAATTCATGGCAAAATTATAAATTATGTACTAGATGTGCCAGCAAACGTTGTTTTGCATACAAATTACTTCTATGCAATCAAAAAATAGTGCTATGATTAATATATGGTAGACCAATAGCACACAAAATTTCATGAGAATCGGTCGAATTATATATATTGGAGTGGCATATAAAACCGTTAGAGAATTGACTATTTATGATACCCAATCATTCCCTTTACCGCGTATATTAGACGCAATTAATTATTATTCTCGCTCTAACCACAATTCCGGAAATTAACCTGGGATAAGAAATTGAATGCTAAGGTATTTCGGGATATGTTGTAATTAATTGCACTTAGATATGCGCATGACTATTGTTATGTAGCAATCTGTTGCGATCAGTAGTGAGTAAAGTGAGTGTGTGCGCAGGTGTACTGGGTGGGCCCGCTGGGCGGCGCGGCGCTGGGCGCGCTGCTGCACCGCCACGTGCTGCGGCCGCGCGCGCGCCGCCTCGCGCCCGCAGACGCCGGGACGCCGCTCCACGACAAAACGGAACAACCCTAGTCTTATCCTTAAAAAATCTATTAAAAAATCCTCTCTATAATCGTTTTTTATTGCTCCTGATGATTGGACATTCAGTTGATATGTGTTGATACGTATATCATATTATAACAAATCAGTTTCATATGAACCTGAACAAATCAATGAACTACAAACTTCTTGGTTTGGACAATCCGGAGATACAATTGTAATTGATTTTTTATGAAACAATATTTAGGTTGCGTTTAGTTAGTTAGTTTGCGTTTGATACCCCTAACATAATGCTATATTTTTTTTAGAAAATTACGGGTAGTAATTTTGCAAAAAAAATATGGCATTATGTAAAATATAGCTTGATACTGCTGAAATATAGCAGTATCAAATGCAAACCTAAAAATATACGTTTATGAATCGCAGTTCCGTTATTAATAATTCTGTGGCACTAATATCCTAGATTAGTTTAAGGAACACTACTTATGTAGTTAAACGTAACGTTGTTCAACTGTCTTGGTGCCACTAAATATTGAAACTGATTTAATTTTCCTAATAAACCCCTAACATCACCAAAGTCTCTTTGGTACAAATATACATTTACATAGTTCTCAACTTTAAACCCAATCCATATGGCTAACATACTAGTCAAATGGAATAATAAAGACACACAGATAAGGTCTTAAAAACACAGGGATAAACTGCACCGATTCATTTAGATATTCTGCAGTAAATGGGTGTCGAATTTTTCAACTGGTTTTTTAAGGAAGAAATGATTAAAATACAAGACTCATTATTACTATTTTAATTAATCTATAACCTAAGCAATACAAATACATACATAACTATACCTACATTAAATTATATTATATTGACGTGAAATATGAGCTTCCAAACAGTGACACAACTAAATTCTTATGTACAATCTTTTTCAGTTATTGCTATTGAATTGTACATGTTTCCATGGCATAAACCTAGGTGCCATGCCAAACTCTATTCTGCCTGTGGTTCGAATTCTTCAGCCAGCACGTTCTGTTGGGGTGAACACATTTAACAACACGAGAAATGACTAACTATGACATGCACGACTCACGTAATTGTTCATTAAGGTACTCATTTGTCAAAACATTTCAACTATCTGAGATTGCAGTAATTAGTGCAACCTCTATATTGCCAATCATTTACCCACGACGTCTCGAACAGTGAAGTGTGACAGCGCTCATAACCGCTTGAGCACGCGCCGCTTGTCCTTGACGGGCGGACCGCGCCGCTCGCGCTTGGCCGGCGGCAGGTCGGCAGCGCCGCTGGCCGAGCTCGCGGCGTCCGCGCCGTCCTGCAACAGGCGCGGGGGTGAGTGCTGCGCGGTCTGTGTGTGTCTGTGGCGGGGTGTGGGCCGACACCTACCTTGCGGCGCAGCGGCGCGGGCGCGGCGGCGGGCCGCGCGTGGATGTCGGTGAGCAGCTTGGCGCGCGCGAAGTAGTCGTCGTAGCGGTCGCGCAGCAGCGCTGCCGCCTCGGCGTTGAGAGCGGACTCGGCGTTGGGCGCGATGAGCAGGCACTTGACGGCCAGCAGCGCGTGCTCCAGGCCCAGCTCGGGCCGCCAGTCGCGCTTCAGCGTGTTCACGCACACCTCGCCGCTGTCCGGCGCCACGTTCGGATGGAACAGCTTGGTCAGGAAGAAGGCGCGCGGCGGCGCGGTGGGGAACTCGCGCCCCAACACTAGCCGCACTCGGAACGTACCGCCCGCATACGGCGTGCCCGCTGCCGACAGATTAGACACATCTCGTTAATTAAAGCCAAATAAAAATAAACTTATTTGATTTTTGAAACCTATTATTACAATTAAGGCCCCAGTTCATCAGTTTAGTATAGTATAATAAGTTTTAGAGATTTAAAACTAAAAGTTTAAACTCCATACTCGGCAGAGTACTAATCCAAAAAGTACCATTGTAAATTCTTTTGATGTCTATTTAACAAGTAAATTTAAGATAACATCAAGGTAAATATAGGAAAAAAAAATTTTTTCTTTTGGAATTGATGGGTAGTTCTGAAATCTAAGGATATTGGTCGGACTCATACTGGTCTGGTATATTAAACAGCTACTTCGCTTTACAGCGAGAGGAGTTATTTTCAGCTGCACTTGTTAATTAAAGTCAAGTGCACAACATTACCTACTTCTAACTTATCTAACACAATAATTGTATAAGTATTTTTTACGGGTACAAGACTCAACACATTGCTGCTATGACAGAATAATAATGAACTTAACTCGTAACAAGCCCTGTTATTAATGAGCTGTGCTAAGCACTGCTTACAGCTCATCATATCATGATCATTAGGCTCAAATCCATAAAAACTATATTATTCCTTTTAAGTTTCATGTAAAATATAAGACTTGAATGGTGAAGGCGTTGGTAGAAGGTTGAGAAGCATTACCTGGTCCTTCCATGTGAGCCACGACGTCAGTAAAATCGTCGTCTCGCAGCACAAGCTTGATGCCGGCGGGTGGGCTGGCCGCCAGGCGCCGCAACTCCCGCGACACGCTACGCAGCACTTGCGGACACACGTTCTCCACGTTCGACATGATGCTGACGCCTTCGTCGTCGCCGCCGCCGCCTTCCGCACCCGCACCACACACCCAAGATGCCTATTGCTGTAAGGCTTTCGATACTTTCCCGCCAATAGCTTGGACCTGCTTTAGTTATAAGCAAAACAAACTTATTGAATTCATGTTGTGGAAAACTGTCATCTGTTTGATCCAGGCCCTTTTCACCTTTTTCAAATAATAATTGGCCTTTATCCAGGCTTATGTTACAAATTAAATGAAAATAATGTGTTGAAGATAGAATATTTGCAATTATAACATCAAAATTGGAGACAAATATTTTATATCATGTCACAAACTCAACAAAATAAACGCAACGAATTTTGATCGTTTCGTTCCCAACGCTATCAATCAAACCGACGTACGTAGTGATGTGCTATATGAATCAAACGCAGCGCCAGTGAATATAGCGTATAAATTATAAAAGGATAAATTCTAGACTTGGTGTTATTAGTAATTAAAAAAGTTTTGCGGCACGATGTTTCAAACCGTTTCAAACATTGAAGTACCATCCAAATACAAAAATACAAGTTTTTTTTGTATTTTTATCCGCATTGCCATGCGTAAAAATCTTTAGTTACTTAATATTCCGCGATAAGAAAGATGTCTTAAGATGTGATTAAGTGCGCCATAAGATGCCTGAAGAAGCTTATTACTTAATAAAATTATACGCAGTGAAATTAGTTTAGCCTGACTTCATGGGTACAAATCGCTGTTACATAGACTTGTCAAAATGTTGATATGTACGAAAACAAGGATTCTATGAAAAGTGGATGACTGATACTATTGGATATATTGTAATAAATATGAAAAGGAACGTCAAATTTAGAATGACGGTGTGCAAAAACAAATCACAATTTAGTAATATGAAAATTAGTAGAAGTAATGTGAAAATTTTAATAATGCTATTCATTTGTAGTTATTAGAATGGACTAAGGACAGGATGAAAGGGGGGAAAGGAATATTAAAGGATCCATAAAGCTTAATAACAAAGGAACTATGGTCATATTATAGAGGACTGGAGAAGAAAATATAATTTAATAAAAATCGCCCACATATTTGCCACTCCCGTACCTCGGGTCGCTCAGAATTTTTAATCTGCATGGAAGGGTGGGACATAATGCATACGGAAATATATGCTCTATCTATGTTTACGCGTTGCCAAACTCAGCTCTAAAAAGCCATGGTCTTAGTTTTATTTCGGATGGGACTGATGGACCATTTACCCTTAGGTTTCCTTCTAGAATCTCATTTAGTTTTCCGAAAGTTTAACAGAAAAGCTTTCGGTAACAACGGTGCTCGACAAAAGTTTTCGTAGTGAAAAGAATCGCCACATTACACCGCATCAGCTGCTAATTATTTTTGCTACCGACTTATTATAATTTATTTTACATTTTTTTTTTGTGTCTATGGTAAAACATCCATAATTTTCGAGATGCTAGTAGCAAAGGCTAGTAGAGTTTATCATGTATAATGTCTTTTGCGAGATCGCGAGATCATACGCACTAGAACCATAAATTTCTACAACCATAAAAGACCATAAACTTTGGCTAATTGTCTATGCTAATTATAAAATGACATCTTAGATTGACATTGACACAGACAAGATAATTATTCACAATCTGTTATTACGGTTATTTACTACATACTTTAGTTAGCATAATAAAGCGCTATTACAGATTACTTAGTCCAGTTACTGCTGTAAAGTTTAATTATTTAACAGCCCTGTATGAAAACAACAGTATTTACTGGAATCATTAAAATACCTGTGATTTAATGATAACAGTCTTATGGACGTTGTTAGCAATATTAATGTGTTAATTTTTGAAATTATAACTATTTTCGTTATTTTTGTCATTGGGGGTGACCAAACCGACTAGATTTAAGCAGGTAGAGCTGATGCTGTCTATTTATAAGTGACTACTGTGGCCCTTGGTTTATGTTATTTTGACTGTCATAGGTTAGGATTCAATTAATAGGGAATCTGTTCGGTCAGTGGTTCATCTTAGGGGCATACATAAATGCCAATTATCTAAACTATCGTGTGCCCCTGTATTGTATAAACACTTGACATGTCATTAAATAAAACTCAAAGTGGTATACGTACAAAAGAGTACAATACAAAGTGTTGTATAAAAAGCGAAATAAATAACTAATAAAGTATGAAACAGAGCTCTTCCTCTCTCCTACTACAATGTTGTGCTCTACGGGGTCCACAATTGATCATTGTACCTAATAATTACCACCTGTAACTACATGATGGAGGCAATAAAGTATTTAGTAACATATAGAAATATTGTTAAAGCAATGTAAAATACGTCCAATAATCTATCTACAAATACCATCTTTTAATGAAATTTCCATATTTTTTTTATCAGTCAACAAAATTACTTACTTATTAACTGTCTTTGTTTCCAGTGCCTTCAATTTCGAGAGAACATGTTTAACAGATACATGCCTATGTGTATTTCGCATCAGTAAAAATGGTAAAACACAAAAGAAACAATTCAGAGAGTGATGGTGCAGATCACAGGGAACAAGTGTTCCGCATCAGCGTGTGCCTGAAGCAGTTCTTCCAAGACGAGCGCGCGTTGGTGTGCATGCAAGTGAGCAGCGCGCAGCCCGTGCGCTGGCTGCGCCGCCGCCTGCGCCGCGCCTTCTCGCTGCCGCGAGCATTGCGGCTGCTCAGCCGCGGCCACCTGCTGCCGCCCGACGAACCGCTGGCAATACTCGAGCGCGACGATCTTGTGGCAGTCGTGGCCGCTCCTCAGCACGCTCTCCATCCTGATGGCTTAGCCGCTTCCGACCATATTGATGATTCAGAAATGGTAGAACTGCCTACAACTCAGGCTAGAGACCGGTCGCCGTCGCCGGGAATCCCCGACTTGCCCGATCAGGAAGATAATCTTCTGGAAAGAAAGCGAAAAGCTATCCAGTTGCTGGATCAGTTCTTTACTGTTGAGGGTCAGAATGAAGAGCTAGTACTAGAAAGTCCTGTTCAGCGCCCCGCTCGACGGAGGAGGGTGCGACGTCGCCGAAGAACTATGCGTCCCTTTATTTCAAAGGAATTAGTAGAGCATGACAGTGTTTCATCTACGCCACCTGAAGAAGTTTTGGACATGACCGTTGGCACTGCTGATGAGAATGATGAAACGAGGGCTGTTGACGAGACAGTCTTGTCTTGTAACGTCGTCTCTGATGATGCCTCCGTCGTGGAAGTTTTACGCAATATTTCACCGCCGCGAGCGCCGCGAGTCGTACGCCCTTTAGCCCTTTTGACGTAATTGACTTAATACATAAACTATAATTAACAATATAATAAAATCTGAATAAACTAAGCATTCTTTTTCTTTTTGCTGCAAACCCGTCCTGGGTTTAATTTTTTGGGTTGAAGGAGGGGTCAGAGGTCAGAGGAAGTGAACATTGACTTTTTACCAGTTAATTATGCAACTAAAAATACCAATTTTGAAAGCCGGATCTATTATTTATCCTTTGAATTATCGCTGAACAAGGAACTAAATAAGGCTGTTATCACAGGTAACTCAGAACTGAATGATGTCTTACGCAGTTTGGTTCCTCTATTGAAGTCTATTGCGAACTTGGACTGTGAATTTAAGATCATCTGACGTATCAGAAGTCATGGCAATCTCAAATGACCTCACAATTTGACAATGAACACAATTTTTTTTTTTTTTTTTTCGAATTAGCTATATCTTCGGTACAATCTATACTAATATATATAGCTGGAGAGTTTGTTTGAACGCGCTAATCTCAGGAACTACTGGTCCAAATTGAAAAAATATTTTTGGGTTAAATAGACCATTCATCGAGGAAGGTTATAGGTATAACATCACGCTGCGACTAATAAATGTGAAAAAAAAAATAGGGCAAGTATAAATCATAACTTATATCCTCTAACCGCGCGGACGAAGTCGCGGGCTACGGTTAGTTTATATTAATCTCGATCAGCAGATGGTCGCGCGTCACGTTCGTTAAGCATTCAAAAGACCATGATTGATGAATCAAAAGATCAGTTGGTAGATGTGCGAATTCGCTGAGAACTTAAGTGTAGACATTAGACTTTTTATAATATTGAATATTTGACTTCCTTCTAAGCATGGTTTTAGCTTTATTATTTAGATACCTGATCAATTAAAATATATGTGACTGCTGCTTTGCCTTACCAGGTAGGATACCGTGCCACGAAAATAAATGGAAGGTAAAAACCATAAACCCGTGGGTATACTTTTGAATGTTGAATGTTTCCTAGGTTTTCATGCTAGCCATTTCGACGAGAAAGAAAGCAAACACAAAGAAAGGCGCATAATCACGCGTGCACTCTCATTCGCTTCCCGATGAACACCGATGCGTCGCCAGACGTGTAGACAGACCGCTCACTCGCACCGAACCCTTTGCTAGATCCTTTTGATCTGTGCCACAACAACCGACAACTCGCGATCCTCGCGAATGCTGAGATCAAACAAAGTGAGGGCACGCAAGGTGAGGCGACAACAAGTGAGGTCACGCAATGCGAGGTAATGCAAGGTGAGGTCCCGCAAGGTAAGGTCATTCAAGTTGAGGTCACGCAAGGTGAGGTTACGCAAGGTGAGGTCACGCAGTTAAGGACATTCAAGCAGAGTTCGCGCAAGTTCAGGTCACGCATGGTGATGTCACAAAAAGTGAGGTCACGTAAGGTAAGGTCATTCAAGTGGAGCTCGCGCAAGTTGAGGTCACGCAAGGTGAGGTTACAAAAAGTGAGTTCACGCAAAGTCAGGTGACGCAAAGTAAAGCTCGCAAGGTAAAGTCATTCAAGTTGGCGTCGCGCAAGTTGAGGTCACGCAAGGTGAGTTTAAAAAAGTGAGTAAACACAAAGTGTAGTCACGCATGGTGAGGTCACAAAAAGTGAGGTCACGCAAGATAAGGTCATTCAAGTTGAGCTCGCGCAAGTTGAGGTCACGCAAGGTGAGGTTACAAAAAGTGAGTTCACGCACGGACATGTACACGCACATGTACGGACGGCGTGTTTGTGTAAAGGTTCGGGAGTAAATGACACGACAATTGATGAGTAAATACTGCCCTTTATTAGATGATTACATGGTTTTATATACTCTCCCTCACATCTCCCCCATATTACAAAAATAAAATAAAAATTACATTTTATTTTATTACTAAAATACATGACTTTAATTTATTGAGTACAAATTATATACGTATTAAAATGATGTGTACTCCTCTCATACATAACATTAGAATGTAAACACAAGTAGATATATAAGTTATTAGACATACGATTAACACATTCATTGCAGTACATAACATAATTCAAACTTGAACCTACAGTCTCGCGACTGCGGTCCGTCTCCGTTTACCACTGAGTCTACGGACTGACCCAAGCAATTTGATATTGTATGCGTCACAACACATTTCTCAATACAGGCTAAAAATAGATACAAAGGATACTAAACAGTATGTAGTTCCAAACATAAAACAATTTGGTTCTGTTTTTGTGTATGATGTCTGTTTTACCTTTTATTTCGACTTCTACATTTGGTGACAAATCTCTAATTACAGTATATGGTCCAGAGTACAGTTGTTTAAGTTTATTGCCAGTTTCGTTTTTAATTAAGATTTTGTCATTAGGCTTATAGCGTACAGGGTTAACATACCGGTCATATCTACTTTTTCTGTCTACTTTACTAGTAACTAATTTTTTTCGCGCTTCGGTTTGGGAAACCTGAAGCCGGTATTTAAGTTCCAGTGGGTAGCTATTGTAATTATAAAGAGGTTCTACGCGTTTTAACAAATTATTTGGCAAATTACACCTTTTACCATAAACAAGTTCGAAGGGTGTGAATTTTATTTAAAACTAAGTCAGACTCGGTTGTATTTAAAACGCGAATGGGTATTAATCCATTTGTGGGCTTTACTAGACTACTCGCAATAAAGATCCCTTCTTGCAGTTCTGTTGCATTGACCAAACATTCATCAGTCTTAGATACCGGAATAAAGTGAATCGACTCTGATCTCGCCGGTATAGTTATGTTATTATTCGTCATCATCAAAGGTAAAGATATCTTTAAATTGTTATTCCACAGTAACAAAGTCCGATTACCAAAATTCAATACCGATCTATACTTACTTAAAAAGTCCTGCCCTAGAATACCACTGCCTTTACATGGCAATGATTTAAAAACAAAGAATTTATGGTTGAGAGTATGATTTCCAATAACAAAGTTCAGATAAACGTATCCTATTGCCTGGACTTTGCCTCCAATTCCATTTATAAAACTTGTCTCGATATGGATTGGAATGTTTTGCTCTTGCACGTGTTTATGTTTTATGGCTGAAATGGATGCGCCGGTGTCAACTAACAAGTTATAAGAATAATTATTACGAGATTGAAGATTTACGTAACCTACACTGTTACATGATAAAATAATGTTATCAGTCCCGAAAAAACTGGTTTTCTTCTTGTTCATTCTCCGTGGTATTCGAACCCTGCTGCGGGTCTGAGTTACTCAAAGTATGTATTTGCGAATAATGCGAACGCTGGTACCTTGGTGAATAAAAATTGGACCTACCTCTGTTTCCGTGGAATGTCCCAGTAGCCCTGCGCCCATTTGCCTGTGGTCCTCTCCGTACCTGAGTCTGATCACCGTATCGAGTAGCCGGTTGATAGCCGACTCGCCCGCGTCCTCTCCCTGCAAACGAGGGGCGGCCTCCACGCTGTGGCCTATTTTGGAATGATCTGCCTCTGTAATTTAGGGTTAAAATGTCATTGGAAGTCGATGGAGTTGTGACGTCTTCGTCTACCGCTGATTGTATGGCGTCCTTTAGTGACGTAAATTTTTGGGCAGAAATTATGGTGCTTAGACGGCGATTTCTTAACCCTTCTGCAAAATACTTAATAGCCTGCTTTTCATTTAGGGGTTTTAGGACTTCAAAACTTGCATCGTTGCCATCCGATTGCGAAATTGTTAATTCGACAAACATTTCCGTTATCTGTTTACCGAACTCGTCGATGGATAAATTATTTTGTTTAATATTTTGAAGCCTGCGTTGAATTGCAGTAGCACACTTTTTGGACAATAATTGTGTTTTCATGTCTGCTATAAACTCATCAATATTAGGGTAGGATGAAGATAACTTCAATTTCGCGGCTGGGGAAAGTCTACTTTTTAAAACAAAATTTAACAACTTTGCCTGCGAGCTTACGTCTAATTCGGATTTGTAATATTCTACGCTTTCAATAAACTGTCGTACACTAGCCTCATCATCTTTACAAACTGGCAATAAATTTAACGCAACTTTAAGATCAAACTTAGAAGTCTCTGCCATGCTTACTGATTCACAGGGTCTCTTTGAGCATAAATCGAAAACTTGTTTATATAACTTATCAAAACTAGCACATAAATCATGAATGACTGAACATTCGGTTGTACTTAAAGATTCTTTGGCCGAAGTATAATATTCTAAAAATAGATTATATTCACTTAATAATTTGTCTGCTTCCTTCAATTTAACTACAATAATATTACCCTTTCGTCTCTCCGGACCAATCTTAATTAAGTATTTTCTTATTTCAAAGAGACTGTCATACAAGGCCCTTAAGTTTTCTTCCATTAAGGTATATTATTCATAACATGGTTATAAAATTATGTACTATCATATGCATACATTTTAGTGATTATTATATCTATGATTATATACTTTACCCTTAACTATGTCCTTTATAATAACGTAGGATACATATTTACCGTGCACTACACAACACACGACATTTCCGCGCACTACACAACACACGAAATTTCCACGCACTGGTATTTTTCTGCACTGATATTTTCTCCGCCTCGTAACTCAAATGATGTCCTCAGTCCCTTTCCTGTAACTTCTCGCCTCCGGCTGGTCTCTCGGATCCCTTTCTCTATCTGCTCTTCTTCTCCATAGCGACAATCGTAATCTGTCTCGCCTTATCTCGTCAGCCATCCATTGCCGGTGACATCTTCTATATAGGGTGAAGATACCATACAAAAACGCCAATGATGTTATTACTAATAACACCAACAAGATGATGTTGGTCGAACTGGCGTGCACAGCCAGCTGACGAATGTCCGCGCTGTTATTACCTCCTGCTGCGTTCTGGGGTACTATTACTTCTTCCTTGGTGTTAGTGGTGCCCATTTTCCAGAATATTCAAAAGATAAGGTAAGAACGTCGTGATAATTGCAAGTCTCGAACAATGATTGCATTTGATGCACTGCATTGTGAAGCTAAGTGTCCCGATTTGGGCAAAGATATGTAAACATCGCGTCTCGCACTTACTGCGCTGGCAGGGTCGCCATGTACGGATGGCGTGTTTGGTAAAGGTTTGGGAGTAAATGACACGACAATTGATGAGTAAATACTGGCCTTTATTAGATGATTACATGGTTTTATATACTCTCCCTCACAAAGTCAGGTGACGCAAAGTAAGGCACGCAAGGTAAAGTCATTCAAGTTGGCCTCGCGCAAGTTGAGGTCACGCAAGGTGAGGTTAAAAAAGTGAGTTAAAACAAAGTGTAGTCTCGCATGGTGAGGTCACAAAAAGTGAGGTCACGCAAGATAAGTTCATTCAAGTTGAGCTCGCGCAAGTTGAGGTCACGCAAGGTGAGGTTACAAAAAGTGAGTTCACGCAAAGTCAGGTGACGCAAAGTAAGGCTCGCAAGGTAAAGTCATTCAAGTTGGCGTCGCGCAAGTTGAGGTCACGCAAGGTGAGTTTTTTTTTTTTTTTTTTTTTTAACGTGAGTAAACACAAAGTGTAGTCACGCATGGTGAGGTCACAAAAAGTGAGGTCACGCAAGATAAGGTCATTCAATTTGAGCTCGTGCAAGTTGAAGTCACGCAAGTTGAGGTCACGCAAGGTGAGGTTCAAAAAGTGAGTTAACACAAAGTGTAGTCACGCATGGTGAGGTCACAAAAAGTGAGGTCATGCAAGATAAGGTCATTTAGGTTGAGCTCGCGCAAGTTGAGGTCACGCAAGATGAGATAACGCAAGGTGAGGTTACGCTGTTAAGGACATTCAAGCAGATTTCGCGCAAGTTCAGGTCACGCATGGTGATGTCACAAAAAGTGAGGTCACGCAAGATAAGGTCATTCAAGTGGAGGTCGCGCAAGTTGAGGTCACGCAAGGTGAGGTTACAAAAAGTGAGTTCTCGCAAAGTCAGGTGACGCAAAGTAAAGTTAGGCACGCAAGGTAAAGTCATTCAAGTTGGCCTCGCGCAAGTTGAAGTTTCACACGGTGAGGTCACGAAAAGTGAGGTGACGCAAAGTGAGGTGACGCAAAGTGAGGTCACGCATGGAAAGGTCATTCAAGTTGGCCTCGCGCAAGTTGAAGTTTCACACGGTGAGGTCACGAAAAGTGAGGTGACGCAAAGTGAGGTGACGCAAAGTGAGGTCACGCATGGAAAGGTCATTCAAGTTGGCCTCGCGCATGTTGAAGTTCCGCAAGGTGATGTCACAAAAAGTGAGGTCACCCAAGATAAGGTCATTCAAGTTGAGCTCGCGCAAGTTGAGGTCAAGCAAGGTGAGGTTACAAATAGTGAGTTAACACAAAGTGTAGTCACGCATGGTGAGGTCACAAAAAGTGTAGTCACGCATGGTGAGGTCATTCAAGTTGAGCTCGCGCAAGTTGAGGTCACGCAAGGTGAGGTTACAAATAGTGAGTTCACGCAAAGTCAAGTGACGCAAAGTAAGGTCATTCAAGTGGAGGTCGCGCAAGTTGAGGTCACGCAAGGTGAGGTTACAAAACGTGAGTTCTCGCAAAGTCAGGTGACGCAAAGTAAAGTCATTCAAGT